>NC_048572.1:82010914-82310914 GCF_013265735.2 Oncorhynchus mykiss
CAGGTACCGTGTGCTGCAGGGGTACAGTATCTCTCTCTGTCTCTCTCTGTCCTAGCCTGGCCCAGGTACCGTGTGCTGTAGGGGTACAGTATCTCTCTCTCTGTCTCTCTCTGTCCTAGCCTGGCCCAGGTACCGTGTGCTGCAGGGGTACAGTATCTCTCTCAATTCTCTGTCTCTCTCTGTCCTACCCTGGCCCAGGTACCGTGTGCTGCAGGGGTACAGTATCTCTCTCTCTGTCCTAGCCTGGCCCAGGTACCGTGTGCTGCAGGGGTACAGTATCTCTCTCTCTGTCCTAGCCTGGCCCAGGTACCGTGTGCTGCAGGGGTACAGTATCTCTCTCTCTGTCTCTCTCTGTCCTAGCCTGGCCCAGGTACCGTGTGCTGCAGGGGTACAGTATCTCTCTCTCTGTCTCTCTCTGTCCTAGCCTGGCCCAGGTACCGTGTGCTGCAGGGGTACAGTATCTCTCTCTCTGTCCTAGCCTGGCCCAGGTACCGTGTGCTGCAGGGGTACAGTATCTCTCTCTCTGTCCTAGCCTGGCCCAGGTACCATGTGCTGCAGGGGTACAGTATCTCTCTCTCTGTCTCTCTCTGTCCTAGCCTGGCCCAGGTACCGTGTGCTACAGGGGTACAGTACCTCTCTCTCTGTCCTAGCCTGGCCCAGGTACCGTGTGCTGCAGGGGTACAGTACCTCTCTCTCTGTCTCTCTCTGTCCTAGCCTGGCCCAGGTACCGTGTGCTGCAGGGGTACAGTATCTCTCTCTCTGTCTCTCTCTGTCCTAGCCTGGCCCAGGTACCGTGTGCTGCAGGGGTACAGTATCTCTCTCTCTGTCTCTCTCTGTCCTAGCCTGGCCCAGGTACCATGTGCTGCAGGGGTACAGTATCTCTCTCTCTGTCCTAGCCTGGCCCAGGTACCGTGTGCTGCAGGGGTACAGTATCTCTCTCTCTGTCTCTCTCTGTCCTAGCCTGGCCTAGGTACCGTGTGCTGCAGGGGTACAGCATCTCTCTCTCTGTCTCTCTCTGTCCTAGCCTGGCCAAGGTACCGTGTGCTGCAGGGTTACAGTATCTCTCTCTCTGTCCTAGCCTGGCCCAGGTACCGTGTGCTGCAGGGGTACAGTATCTCTCTCTCTGTCTCTCTCTGTCCTAGCCTGGCCCAGGTACCGTGTGCTGCTGGGGTACAGTATCTCTCTCTCTGTCTCTCTCTGTCCTAGCCTGGCCCAGGTACTGTGTGCTGCAGGGGTACAGTATCTCTCTCTCTGTCTCTCTCTGTCCTAGCCTGGCCCAGGTACCATGTGCTGCAGGGGTACAGTATCTCTCTCTCTGTCTCTCTCTGTCCTAGCCTGGCCCAGGTACCGTGTGCTGCAGGGGTACAGTATCTCTCTCAATTCTCTGTCTCTCTCTGTCCTAGCCTGGCCCAGGTACCGTGTGCTGCAGGGGTACAGTATATCTCTCTCTGTCTCTCTCTGTCCTAGCCTGGCCCAGGTACCGTGTGCTGCAGGGGTACAGTATCTCTCTCTATGTCTCTCTCTGTCCTAGCCTGGCCCAGGTACGGTGTGCTGCAGGGGTACAGTATCTCTCTCTCTGTCTCTCTCTGTCCTAGCCTGGCCCAGGTACGGTGTGCTGCAGGGGTACAGTATCTCTCTCTCTGTCACTCTCTGTCCTAGCCTGGCCCAGGTACCGTGTGCTGCAGGGGTACAGTATCTCTCTCAATTCTCTGTCTCTCTCTGTCCTAGCCTGGCCCAGGTACCGTGTGCTGCAGGGGTACAGTATCTCTCTCTCTGTCTCTCTCTGTCCTAGCCTGGCCCAGGTACCGTGTGCTGCAGGGGTACAGTATCTCTCTCTATGTCTCTCTCTGTCCTAGCCTGGCCCAGGTACGGTGTGCTGCAGGGGTACAGTATCTCTCTCAATTCTCTGTCTCTCTCTGTCCTAGCCTGGCCCAGGTACCGTGTGCTGCAGGGGTACAGTATCTCTCTCTCTGTCTCTCTCTGTCCTAGCCTGGCCCAGGTACCGTGTGCTGCAGGGTACAGTATCTCTCTCTCTGTCCTAGCCTGGCCCAGGTACCGTGTGCTGCAGGGGTACAGTATCTCTCTCTCTGTCTCTCTCTGTCCTAGCCTGGCCCAGGTACCGTGTGCTTCTGGGGTACAGTATCTCTCTCTCTGTCTCTCTCTGTCCTAGCCTGGCCCAGGTACTGTGTGCTGCAGGGGTACAGTATCTCTCTCTCTGTCTCTCTCTGTCCTAGCCTGGCCCAGGTACCATGTGCTGCAGGGGTACAGTATCTCTCTCTCTGTCTCTCTCTGTCCTAGCCTGGCCCAGGTACCGTGTGCTGCAGGGGTACAGTATCTCTCTTTTTGTCTCTCTCTGTCCTAGCCTGGCCCAGGTACCCCATGCTACAGGGTTACAGTACCTCTCTCTCTGTCTCTCTCTGTCCTAGCCTGGCCCAGGTACTGTGTGCTGCAGGGTTACAGTATCTCTCTCTCTGTCCTAGCCTGGCCCAGGTACCGTGTGCTGCAGGGGTACAGTATCTCTCTCTCTGTCTCTCTCTGTCCTAGCCTGGCCCAGGTACCGTGTGCTGCAGGGTTACAGTATCTCTCTCTCTGTCCTAGCCTGGCCCAGGTACCGTGTGCTGCAGGGGTACAGTATCTCTCTCTCTGTCCTAGCCTGGCCCAGGTACCGTGTGCTGCAGGGTTACAGTATCTCTCTCTCTGTCCTAGCCTGGCCCAGGTACCGTGTGCTGCAGGGGTACAGTATCTCTCTCTCTGTCTCTCTCTGTCCTAGCCTGGCCCAGGTACCGTGTGCTGCAGGGGTACAGTATCTCTCTCTCTGTCTCTCTCTGTCCTAGCCTGGCCCAGGTACCGTGTGCTGCAGGGGTACAGTATCTCTCTCTCTGTCCTAGCCTGGCCCATGTACCGTGTGCTGCAGGGGTACAGTATCTCTCTCTCTGTCTCTCTCTGTCCTAGCCTGGCCCAGGTACCGTGTGGTGCAGGGGTACAGTATCTCTCTCTCTGTCTCTCTCTGTCCTAGCCTGGCCCAGGTACCGTGTGCTGCAGGGTTACAGTATCTCTCTCTCTGTCCTAGCCTGGCCCAGGTACTGTGTGCTGCAGGGGTACAGTATCTCTCTCTCTGTCTCTCTCTGTCCTAGCCTGGCCCAGGTACTGTGTGCTGCAGGGGTACAGTACCTCTCTCTCTGTCTCTCTCTGTCCTAGCCTGGCCCAGGTACCGTGTGCTGCAGGGGTACAGTATCTCTCTTTTTGTCTCTCTCTGTCCTAGCCTGGCCCAGGTACCGCATGCTACAGGGTTACAGTATCTCTCTCTCTGTCTCTCTTTGTCCTAGCCTGGCCCAGGTACTGTGTGCTGCAGGGTTACAGTATCTCTCTCTCTGTCTCTCTTTGTCCTAGCCTTGCCCAGGTACCGTGTGCTGCAGGGTTACAGTATCTCTCTCTTTCTTTGTCCTATCCTGGCCCAGGTACCGTGTGCTGCAGGGTTACAGTATCTCTCTCTGTCCTAGCCTGGCCCAGGTACCGTGTGCTGCAGGGTTACAGTATCTCTCTCTCTCTGTCTCTCTCTGTCCTAGCCTGGCCCAGGTACCGTGTGCTACAGGGTTACAGTATCTCTCTCTCTGTCTCTCTCTGTCCTAGCCTGGCCCAGGTACCGTGTGCTGCAGGGGTACAGTGTCTCTCTCTCTGTCTCTCTCTGTCCTAGCCTGGCCCAGGTACCGTGTGCTGTAGGGTTACAGTATCTCTCTCTCTGTCTCTCTCTGTCCTAGCCTGGCCCAGGTACCGTGTGCTGTAGGGTTACAGTATCTCTCTCTCTGTCTCTCTCTGTCCTAGCCTGGCCCAGGTACCGTGTGCTGCGGGTGATAGACGTGGGCCAGTACAACCTGGAGATCTCTACTGCTGCTCTGTCTGATGACTCCCTGTATGAGTGCCAGGCCACGGAGGCTGCCCTGCGCTCCCGGAGAGCCAAACTCACCATCCTCAGTGAGTATCTATCTGTGTGTGTCCACTGCAGTGTGTGACTGTGTGTCCCCACTGCAGTGTTTGGCTGTGTGTGTCAAGAGTGAGTGTGGGTCCAGTGTGTGACTGTGTATTATTATGTGGAGTGTGTGTATCTAGTGCAGTCTGTGAGTGTGTGTGTGTCAGTGTGTGTGTCCAGTGCAGTGTGTGACTGTACAGTATGTCTGTTGTAGTGTATATGCAGAGTGTGTGTTCATCTCTCTGCGTGTGTTGTAGTGTATACGCGGTGTGTGTGTTTTATTGTGTTGTCCTACAGTTCCTCCTGATGACCCAGTGATCGAGGGCTTTCCAGAGATCCTGCTGAGAGCCAATGCCTCGTACAACCTGAGCTGTGTGTCCCGCGGGGCCAAGCCACTGGCCCTCATCGAGTGGCAGCGGGATGGGGTGGCCCTGGAGGGAGCCTTTAGTACCACCGTGAGTCACACACAGATATGCAGACCGCTGCAGTGTTGACATATTTTATGTTTTATCACTAAATACACCTTTTGCTGGCTCCACCCCGTCCTCCCCCTCTGTCTACCCCATCCTCCCCCTCTGTCTACCTCATCCTCCCCCTCTGTCTACCCCATCCTCCCCCTCTGTCTACCCCATCCTCCCCCTCTGTCTACCCCATCCTCCCCCTCTGTCTACCCCATCCTCCCCCTCTGTCTACCCCATCCTCCCCCTCTGTCTACCCCATCCTCCCCCTCTCTCTCCCTTTTCTCCCTCTCCCCCTCTGTCTACCCCATCCTCCCCCTCTGTCTACCCCATCCTCCCCCTCTGTCTACCCCATCCTCCCCCTCTGTCTACCCCATCCTCCCCCTCTCTCTCCCCTTTCTCCCTCTCCCCCTCTGTCTACCCCATCCTCCCCCTCTGTCTACCCCATCCTCCCCCTCTGTCTACCCCATCCTCCCCCTCTGTCTACCCCATCCTCTCCATCTGTCTACCCCATCCTCTCCATCTGTCTACCCCATCCTCCCCCTCTGTCTACCCCATCCTCCCCCTCTGTCTACCCCATCCTCCCCCTCTGTCTACCCCATCCTCCCCCTCGCTCTCTCCTTCTCTCCCCTCTCTCTCTCCCTTTTCTCCCTCTCCCCCTCTGTCTACCCCATCCTCCCCCTCTGTCTACCCCATCCTCCGCCTCTGTCTACCCCATCCTCCCCCTCTGTCTACCCCATCCTCCCCCTCGCTTTCTCCCGCTCCCCCCTTTCTCTCTCCCTCTCCCCCCTCTCTATCTCCCTCCCCCTCTCTCCCCATCCCTCCCTCTCTCTACCCCATCCTCCCCCTCTCTCTCTCTACCCCCCCTCTCTCTCCCCCTCTCTCTACCTCATCCTCCCCCTCTCTCTTTCCTCCTCTCCCCTCTCTCTCTCCCTCTCCCCCTCTCTCTATCTCCCTCTCTCCACCCCAGGAGGTTCTCCCAGACAGAAAGAGAGTGACGACCCGGAGCTTTCTACCCATCATCCCAGAGGACAAAGACACGGGACGCAACTTTACCTGTGTGGCCAGCAACCGGGCTGTCCCCATGGGAAAACGCACCACCGTCACACTCAACGTCCACCGTAAGTGTGTTTGTGTGAGTGTGTGTGTGTGTGTGTGTGTGTGGTGGGTGGTTGGAGGGTGTGTATGTTAATAGTTTTAAGGTATGAGTGTGTGACTGTGTTTCAGGTTTATTTAATCCCTCCCTCTTCCTCCCTCCCTCCCTCCCTCCCTTCCTTCCTTCCTTCCTTCCTTCCTTCCTTCCTTCCTTCCTTCCTTCCTTCCTTCCTTCCTTCCTTCCTTCCTTCCTTTCTTTCTTTCTTTCCCTCCCTCCCTCCCTCCCTCCCTCCCTCCCTCCCTCCCTCCCTCCTGCAGACCCCCCCAAGGTGAATCTCTCCATGGAGCCACAGTCTGTTTTGGAGGGAGAGAGAGTCACCTTCTCCTGCCAGGCCACCGCCAACCCCCCCATCATGGGCATCCGGTCAGTGGGAGTCTGTTGGATAAGTGTGTTTTCTGGGTGGTGTTCAGGGGTGTGTTTGCTGGGTGGTATTCAGTAGTGTGTTTGAAAGGTGGTATTCAGTAGTGTGTTTGCTGGGTGGTATTCAGTAGTGTGTTTGAAAGGTGGTATTCAGTAATGTGTTTGATGGGTGGTATTCAATTGTGTGTTTAATGGGTGGTATTCAGTAGTGTGTTTGCTGGGTGGTATTCAGTAGTGTGTTTGAAAGGTGGTATTCAATTGTGTGTTTAATGGGTGGTATTCAGTAGTGTATTTGAAAGGTGGTATTCAGTAGTGTGTTTGAAAGGTGGTATTCAGTAGTGTGTTTGCTGGGTGGTATTCAGTAGTGTGTTTGATGGGGGGGTATTCAAATCAAATCAAATCAAATCAAATTTTATTTGTCACATACACATGGTTAGCAGATGTTAATGCGAGTGTAGCGAAATGCTTGTGCTTCTAGTTCCGACAATGCAGTAATAACAAACAAGTAATCTAGCTAACAATTCCAAAACTACTACCTTATAGACAGACACAAGTGTAAGGGGATAAAGAATATGTACATAAAGATATATGAATGAGTGATGGTACAGAGCGGCATAGGCAAGATAGGGGAGATAGTGTGTTTGATGGGTGGTATTCATTAGTGTGCACTGTAGCAGCAAAACATAACAAAATACTTTGTAACAGAATACCAAAAACAAGCATTTCCCTGTTTGTTAGTTTTCTTCTACTTGGTGTCTAGTGAATACTACCTGTGATAGTGTGTCTGTTAGTGTGTCTGTTAATGGGCCTGTTAGTGTGTCTGTTAATGGGCCTGTTAGTGTGTCTGTTAATGGGCCTGTTAGTGTGTCTGTTAATGGGCCTGTTAGTGTGTCTGTTAATGGGCCTGTTAGTGTGTCTGTTAATGTGCGTCTAGTGAATACTACCTGTGATAGTGTGTCTGATAGTGTGTCTGATAGTCTGTCTGTTGGTGTGTCTGATAGTGTGTCTGTTAGTGTGTCTGATAGTGTGTCTGTTAGTGTGTCTGTTAGTGTGTCTGATAGTGTGTCTGATAGTGTGTCTGTTAGTGTGTCTGATAGTGTGTCTGTTAGTGTGTCTGATAGTGTGTCTGATAGTGTGTGTCTATGATATGTGAACATATAAGATCAGTATGTGTTGATGAGGCTGTTCCACCTGTGTGTGTGTCTCTCTCAGGTGGGCGAAGGGTGGTGTTCTCCTGGAGGGGATGAGAGACAGTGTGTTTGTGACTACAGCAGACCATTCCTTCCACACCGAGCCTGTCTCCTGCTCAGTCTTTAACGCTGTGGGACACACCAACCTCAGCATCCTGGTCAACGTACACTGTGAGTCTGACCATTAGATAGATTTGATTGTCCTCCGAAGAGGAAATTCATTTCCACAGCTCATACATTTACATGTGAAGACCAACATCACCCAGACATGACATTTCTAGTTCCATACCTCCAGATAAACAGGCAGGAGACTGAGACAGCATAGCATATTAGTCTGTCTGTCTGTCTGCTTTCTTGTCTACTGTGTCTGTCTTTCTGTCCGTCCGTCAGTTCGTCTGCCTGTATACCTGTCTTCCTGTGTCTTCCTACTACCGCATCACAGGAGGTTGGTGGCACCTTAATTGGGGAGGACGGGCTCGTGGTAATGGCTAGAGCGGGACAGGTGGAATGGTATCCAATACATCAAACACACGGTTTCCATGGTTTCCATGTGTTTGATGCCGTTCCATTCACTCTGTTCCAGCCATTATTATGAGCCGTCCTCCCCTCAGCAGCCTCCACTGTACAGTATCAATCATTTTACCTGCAGTTGTGCTGCTCCTGGCTCATCCTCAGGTGAGGTCCCCTCTTCATGAGGTGTTTTGACGATTCTCACTACACCTTCCAAAGGGTGTGATGATTGTGTTGATTAGGCCCGAACTGAGCCAGGTGGCTTAACCCCTGCTCCCCCCACTTCAGCCACAGCCAATGTGATGCTCTCTCTACCTCCTGCCCAGCTGTGCGATCTTCTTCCTCTGTGCTCCTTTTACTCTGAGGATACTTTGTGCCCTCCACAGAAACTGACCTGGGAAACCTCTTGCCCCAACCTCCACTGGCCTTCCATTCCCTTGTCTGTACAGTGCCTGGTACTTCCTCAATCCTCTCATCCTCCCATGGAACCGTCAGCTCGAGCATTATGATGTTCTTTATGCTCAACAGATCTACGGTGTATTCAGAAAGTTTTCAGACCCGTTGACTTTATCCACATTTTGTTACGTTACAGCCTTATTCTGAAACTGATGATTTTTAAATATTGTTTTCCCCCCTCACACACAATACCTCATAATGACAAAGCAAAAACAGGTTGTTAGACATTTTTGCAAATGTATGAATAAAAATCCACGAAAATATAACATTTACATAAGTATTCAGACCTTTTACTCAGTACTTTGTTGAAGCACCTTTGACAGTGATTACAGCATGGAGTCTTCTTGGGTTTGACACTACAAGCTTGGAACATCTGTATTTGGGGAGTTTCTCCCATTCTTCTCTGCAGATCTTCAAGCTCTGTCAGGTTGGATGGGGAGCGGCGCTGCACAGATATTTTCAGGTCTCTCCAGAGATGTTCGGGCTCTGGCTGGGCCACTCAAGGACATTCAGAGACTTGTCCCAAAGCCACTCCTGCGTTGTCTTTGTGTGCTTAGGGTCATTGTCCTGTTGGAAGGGGAAACTTCGCCCCGGTCTGAGGTCCTGAGCACTCTGGAGCAGGTTTTCATCAAGGATCTTGCTATACTTTCCCTGATGCTGCCACCACCATACTTCACCGTAGGGATGGTGCCAAGTTTCCTCCAGACGTGATGCTTTGCATTGAGGTCAAAGAGTTCAATCTTGGTTTCAGACCAGAGAGGAGCAGGTTTTCCTTGTTTCTCATGGTCTGTGAGTCCTTTAGGTGCCCTTTGGCAAACTTCAAGCGGGCTGTCATGTGCCTTTTACTTAGGAGTGGCTTCCGTCTGGCCACTCTGCCATAAAGGCCTGATTGGTAGAATGCTGCAGTTGGTTGTTCTTCTGGAAGGTTCTCCCATCTCCACAGAGGAACTCTAGAGCTCTGTCAGAGTGACCATCTGGTTCTTGGTCACCTCCCTGACCAAGGCCCTTCTCCCCCGATTGCTCAGTTTTGCCTAGCAGCCAGCTCTAGAAAGAGTCTTGGTGGTTCCGAACTTCTTCCATTTAAGAATGATGGAGGCCACTGTGTTTTTGGGGACCTACAGTGCTGCAGAAATGTTTTGGTACCCTTCCCTAAATCTGTGCCTCGACACAATCTTGTCTCTGAGCTCTACGGACAATTCCTTCGACGTCATGCCATGGTTTTTCTCTGACGTGCATTGTCAACTGTGGGACCTTATATTAGCAAGTGTGTGCCTTTCCGAATCATGTCCAATCAATTATATTTTTAATTTACCACAGGACTCCAATCAAGTTGTAGAAACATCTCAAGGATGATCAATGGAAACAGGATCTACCTCAGCTCAATTTCGAGTATCATAGGAAAGGGTCTGAATACTTATGTAAATAAGCTATTTCTGTTTTTTATCGTTAATAAATGTACAACATTTTCTAAAAACGTGTTTTCACTTTGGAGTATTGCGTGTAGATTTTATACCAAAGCTAAATATTTAATACATTTTAGAATAAGACTGTAATATCACAAAATGTGGAAAAAGTCAAGGGGTCTGAATACCTTCTGAAAGCACTGCATCTACTATGTCTGTCTGTCTGTCTGTCTGTCTGTCTGTCTGTCTGTCTGTCTGTCTGTCTGTCTGTCTGTCTGTCTGTCTGTCTGTCTGTCTGTCTGTCTGTCTGTCTGTCTGTCTGTCTACTATACTTGTCTGTCCATCTGTCTCTACTATATACATACATTGGTCTGTCTATATACCTGTCTAACTACTGTATCTGTCTGTCTGTCAGATGGTCCTATCCTGAAGGGGGCGCCCACGCCGATTACGGTGGACATTGACTCTGACGCCAAACTCAACTGCAAGTGGACCGGGAACCCTCCTCTTACACTCACCTGGACCAAGAAGGGCTCTAGCATGGTGAGAACTGACCAGTCCTATGCTATAGATCCTCGCTTTGGGTCAATTGCTTTTCAATAAAGTCAATTCAGGAAGTGAACTGAAACGATTTTTCTCAATGCTTGTCTATGATCATTTTTTGGGAGAAATTTGAATTTCGGTATACTTCCTGAATTTACTGGAATTGAAGTGGAATTGACCCCTACTCTGCTGCTCTCCCAGAAACCCCATTTCCTGAAGCCCTTATCCATGCTACAAGTGCTTGAATTGGAGTGAAATAGGTGCTGGATGTAACTTATTTTGGATGCCGGTACTCTTTACATTTAGGTGCTGGTAATCATCATATTTTTAAGTCAATATTGCCGTTACTCAGCGTTGAACCTTGTCCCTCCTGTACTTCATACTCACTCCAACCCTAAGACTACCCCGCCCCCCCTCCCTCCCCTGCCCAGTTGGGTTTTAAACCCTCCTAATGTTGAACTTCTAACCTGTTCCATAAATATTTTATTAATGCATTATAGCGAATTAAGAACAACTACAGGAACTTTAATGGAGCCTGCGGCTGTGAAAATCAACATGTTTTATGAATTAAATATCTCTCTCTTTCCTTTTACAACTCGCTTCCATCAAACCTCCCTCCCTCATGTGTGTGTGTGTGTGTGGGTGTGTGTGTACTGCTCTCAGGTCCTCAGTAACAACGAGGAGCTGGTCCTGAAGTCAGTGAGCCAGGTGGATGCGGGGCAGTACGTGTGTAAGGCCATCGTCCCCAGGATCGGAGTGGGAGAGACTGAGGTCACTCTTACAGTCAACGGTCAGTTACAGCACAGCTGCACACACACACGTACAGTACACATGCACACACACACGTGCACACACACACGCACGCACGCATGCACGCACGCACACACGCACACACGCACACACGCGCACACACACACACGCACACACACACACACACACACACACACACACACACACACACACACACACACACACACACACACACACACACACACACACACACACACACACACACACACACAGCACAGTGTCACTTCTAACATGAATATCCTTTTGATTCTACTGTTACTACTTCTGGGCCCTGGGACCATGTGAACACATCCTCATTTAAAAGACTAATAATTTCCCACAAGTTTTGCTATCTGTTTATTTATGTATAGGGCTCTGGTAATCTTTTAGTCCGTGCTTTTTACATTTTTAACTCTTTGCCATTTTGAAGCCTTTTTTCGTATTAATATATTTATTGAAAATAAATTAAAACATTTTGAAGAAACGGTGTATTCTATGGTGCAGAGGGCAGATGCTCGTTGTCTGCAGTGAGAAGCTGTCTACCGCAGGACTATGAAAGCTGTCTACCGCAGGACTATGAAGTATCATGACATAGAGATCTCATTCCACCATTTTACATGAAACAGTTAAGTGTCTAGCAATTGACTTTTTTGTCTGAGTTGCTATTGGCTAAAGAGGTAATTGTAGGTCTCGCCCACTAATTGAGCTAATGAGCTACACCTGTTTAAATGTTTATGGGAGTGTACCGGGGAATGAGAGTGGTAAGCAACGATAGACCAGTGAGGATTATTATTTGATTCTAATAATCTTTTAGTCCTTGTTTTTCCCATTTTAACTCTTTTCCATTTTGAAGCCTTTTTTCTATTTATATATTGAAAATGAATATCAACGTTTGGAAGAAACCGTTTTAGTTCTTTTAGTAAAATATTTTTTTTGTGAAGGACATCGGCCGTCCCCGTCAACCGGCCCACATTCAAAAAGGGTCTCAGAGTAGAAGTGCTGATCTGGGATCAGGGCCCCTTTGTCAATTTATTGTAATCTAAAAAGGCAACGATTATCCTAGATCAGCGCTACTACTCTGAGATGCTAAGGGGACGATTCAGTCGTTATTCAATCTCCACCCCAAACGAATAACTGATGAATATCATGCTATTCTCATGCTTAAGTTCAATGTCAGAATACAGTAGAGAGAGAAAAGTGCATAATAAGGGAATCATTCCCCCGAGTTTAACTCAAGTCAGAATTCCCCCCCTAAATGAATACAGGCCCTGATACTACTGCTATGTTACAACTAGATGGTCATTTACTGTGAATAAACATGGTGGGACTTTCTATAACTCTTTACATTTGTTTTTGTGGCAGTGGATAGGAAGGCCTGAACATGTGAACGTTGGTTTGGTGTATCTAGCTTGAACGGTTCAAGAGTTACTGTTGGTTAGTTATTTTATGCTAATTTATACACATCTACGTAGTTATAGCTGGTACAGATTTTTAAGAATTTTGAAGTTAGGATAGGCTGAATGTTTTAAACTTTGTTTTGTAGCTTAATTGGCTAAGGAGCAGGACCATTTTGAATAGTTCTGTATTCCGTGGTTCTCATTCAAACCCATGTTAATTTATGAAATTTATTCATGATTATAGTTCAGAATGTATAAATAGAATCAAAAAGTCTTTAGGCAAGCAATTTAAGATCTAGTTATGGTCAGTCTGAACATCTCAACGTTGAAAGATGAAAGCTTAAACGGCGAAAGAGGACGTAGGTCTAGAATTCTTTATTTTTTACCCTTCTAGTCTGTGGCCCTTTTTTCGTTGAAATGCATTGGTTTCCATAGCAATGGCTGCGTTTGGGCTGCTCGGTGACGAGACATGAGAGAGCTGTTAGCTGGCGTTAGCTAGCGGCTTTTCATCACTTTAAACTCTGACAAACAGCTGTCATTTTTTATTGGTAGCAGATCATTCTGTTCTGATTCCAGATTTAAATAGTAGAGAAGTAGACAAAGATTTTTATACCCTCTAACGCCAGATGTACACTGCACAATTTTAAAAATCCTAACATTGCTGAGACACTCACATTACTATCGACATTTTTCTTACTTTTTAAAGCTCTTGTATTGTTGATTATTAAGTAAGCATTCCATGGTAATGTTTACCTACACCCGTTGTATTTGGCACATGTGACAAGTAAAATTTGATTTGGATTTTGATTTAAAACGACCATCTTTCCTGTAGTTTATTGTCTTGCCAACGTAGAGATGAGCACAGTAAACGATCTGGCACAGAGGGTCACACACTATAAGATCCATCACTTGGTGGTGAGGATTCTCCATACCACTCTGTCTCACAAAACAATTATGTGATTAGATTGTTATCGTAGCTAGAACAAGCTGTGGCTCAAAGCAGTCTCATAAACGTTTTTCAGTCAGTAATTCACACTTGCCCTACAGAGTTGAAATATCTAGCTAACATTTTGAAATCAATACGATTTCTTGTGAACTTCAGAGCTGTAACGATTTGACGCTTTGGTCAAAGGCAAGTACTGTACAAACACATACTAGTAGTAGTCATCTCTCATGGGTGACGTGAAACAACGCCATCATCTCACCGGTTTCTTCTCCGGCGTGCTCTCATTGGCTATTGCTGATCACCGGTCTCAAAACTTGTTGTTGCATATCTCTCAAATGACAAACATGTTTGAAAGCATCAGTGTGTCTGAGACTGCTCAAAGATGGGATCAGTAGCCCTCGGATTGCGTCTCTGACCGGCTCACATGAAACAGGTGTTGGTGACAGCCACACAACTCGAGTAGGCAACAACATGGGGATTTTGTCTCCGATCTCCAAAATGTGTCTGGGACAGCTAAATCGTGTAGTTCACACCCAGGTTTTTGTCTAAAGTGCTGCAAAAATTTTACAAATTTCAGTTGTTTGAAATATGTATGTGGTTACTAAAAAAGGTGCATTATTAGATTATTATTATTATTATTATTATTATTAGATGATATTGGTATCAGATATTTTTTGTTACGATTTTCAGGTTAGAGTAGCAGAGAAGCAGGGGGAGATTTTATACCCTCTAACCTTCTTGGGAAAGTGGTCAAAATTTACTGCTATGTGTCAAAAGTGACATTATTTACAGTGAGTAGAATATCATGTTGGGAGTGATGATGTCACAATGGGCCCTATAGAATCCAGAGGAAATCCCATGAACGTGGATGAAGGACAAAAAGCTTAATAGTTGAAAAAGTATCAAATATATTATAAAAATAAAATAATTGTATACAAGCCTGAATAGTCTGAACAATTGAACGTTTGAATGACGTTTCTAGCTTCAACGGTGTAAAAGGACGAGCGTGTTAAAGAAAGATACTAATAATGAGAACCATGACGAAGATTTAAACGACTAATTACCCCATCCACCACTCAATTTCCACTCATTATCAGACGTTCTGTCATGACTGGAGTGTATATAGCTGAAATGACATCCTATCTGTCTCTCCCCCCCCCTCCCCCAGGCCCTCCCATCATCTCCAGCGAACCAGTCCAGTACGCAATGAGAGGGGAGAGAGGGGAGGTCAAGTGCTACATTGCCAGCACCCCTCCACCTGACAAGATTGTGAGTGAAGTGAATTCTGGGAAATATCCTGGGAAATATCTGTAACACTTTATAATAACTTTAATGTATATCCCTTTATAAATGCTTATAAATGCTTTGTATATGTTATAATTGCTTGTGAATTGTAAGGCTTTGTAAGTACATTCAGATCAAAGACAAGACAGAGTGAATGAATGAGAACTGTACTGATGTCAAGGGGTTGTGTGAGAGGGGATGACATGAGGTTGATGGATATTGTGTGAGAGGGGATGACATGAGGTTGATGGATATTGTGAGAGAGGGGATGACATGAGGTTGATGGATATTGTGAGAGAGGGGATGACATGAGGTTGATGGATATTGTGAGAGAGGGGATGACATGAGGTTGATGGATATTGTGAGAGAGGGGATGACATGAGGTTGATGGATATTGTGAGAGAGGGGATGACATGAGGTTGATGGATATTGTGAGAGAGGGGATGACATGAGGTTGATGGATATTGTGAGAGAGGGGATGACATGAGGTTGATGGATATTGTGAGAGAGGGGATGACATGAGGTTGATGGATATTGTGAGAGAGGGGATGACATGAGGTTGATGGATATTGTGAGAGAGGGGATGACATGAGGTTGATGGATATTGTGAGAGAGGGGATGACATGAGGTTGATGGATATTGTGTGAGAGGGGATGACATGAGGTTGATGGATATTGTGAGAGAGGGGATGACATGAGGTTGATGGATATTGTGAGAGAGGGGATGACATGAGGTTGATGGATATTGTGAGAGAGGGGATGACATGAGGTTGATGGATATTGTGTGAGAGGGGATGACATGAGGTTGATGGATATTGTGAGAGAGGGGATGACATGAGGTTGATGGATATTGTGAGAGAGGGGATGACATGAGGTTGATGGATATTGTGAGAGAGGGGATGACATGAGGTTGATGGATAGTGTGAGAGGGGGATGACATGAGGTTAACAGATCGAGTGTGAGAGAGGGACGACGTGAGGTTGATGGATAGTGTGAGAGGGGGATGACATGAGGTTGACGGATCAGGTGTGAGAGGGGAGGGGAGATCGTCGAGTAAAATCCTGTACCTTTCAGCGTCAATTATCCACGACAACGGCAGAGAGACATGAAACTAATCTGTGGTTGAAAAAAAAATTAAAAAGTCTCCACTCCATTTTTAGTGCCTATGTCCCAAATGACACCCTTTCCCCTTTATAGTGCACTACTTTTGACCAGAGGTCCAATCAAAGGTAGTGCACTATAGGATGCTATTGGGATTGAGCCAGTGAGTACCCGGAGCGTATAATGTGATACGACGTTATGGTTTTAGCTTAACGCAGAGACACAAGACCTATGAAATATGAAGTAGGGTGCTGTGTGAGTGTCAGAAAGTAGACCGGGGTGGGGTGGGGGAGTAGGAGGGAAGGGGAGCGGAGGGGATGAGTTAAAATCTTTAGTTTCTTTTTCCTCCCCCTTCTCCAGCCAATTTGCCTTTTTCTTTTTTGGGGGGGGGGTTAAAAGGTACATTAGCACAACATGTGGGCCGCTGCATATTTCATATATTCATACTCCATATTTAATAGTATAACTACTTCAACAGATTTAAAGTAGAAAAACCTGCTAGACTCTTTATTTCTCGTGTACACCTGCCTCAGCCCGGTGTGTGTGTGTGTGTGTGTGTGTGTGTGTGTGTGTGTGTGTGTGTGTGTGTGTGTGTGTGCCTCTGTATACAGTATAAAGATTTTTTGTTATTGTGTTTTGGCACTTTCTTCAGACGGTAAGGACATCAGAAGGGAACGGTAGACGAGGGGATTGAACCCGCTTCCGATAGTCAAGTCATATATGACAAATGCTCAACCAGGACTCTGCACTTTTCTATTCTCCATTTGACTCCCTAATTGTGTGTGTGTGTGTGTCTCCCTCCAGGTGTGGGCGTGGAAGGAGAACGTGTGGGAGAAGGAGAAAGGGACTCTGTTGGAGAGGTACACGGTGGAGCAGAGTAAACCTCACTCCCAGGGAGGAGCTGTTCTCTCCACCCTCACCATCAACAACGTCATGGAGTCTGACTTCCACTCTCCGTACAACTGCACCGCCTGGAACTCCTTCGGACCCGGGACCATGATCATCACCCTGGAGGAGAAAGGTATGTCTTAATTAAAGGGGCAATCTTGGTACATTCTTCTTTATAACTGAAGAATGATATAGCCATTGATTCTTGAAAGGGGGGTGGCACATACCTCTCTGAAACGTTTTAGATTACTGGCCAAGATTTCAGTATTTAATAGTTTGGGAAAGTTTTGGTATTTTCATTTTTTAACATTTTTTTATTTAACCTTTATTTAACCAGGTAAGCTAGTTGAGAACAAGTTCTCATTTGCCACTGTGACCTGGCCAAGATAAAGCAAAGCAGTTCGACACATACAACAACACAGAGTGAGACATGGAATGAACAAAACATACAGTCAATAATACAGTAGAACAAAAGAAAACAAAAAGTCTATATACAGTGAGTGCAAATGAGGTAAGATAAGGGAGTTAAGGTAATAAATAGGCCATAGTGGCGAAGTAACTACAATATAGCAATTAAACACTGGGATGGTAGATGTACAGAAGATGAATGTGCAGTTAGGGATACTGGGGTGCAAAGGAGCAAGATAAATAAATACTGTATGGGGATGAGGTAGCTAGACGGGCAGTTTACAGATGGGCTATGTACAGTGATCTGTGAGCTGCTCTGACAGCTGGTGCTTAAAGCTAGTGAGGGAGATGGGAATCTCCAGCTTCAGTGATTTTTGCAGTTCGTTCCAGTCATTGGCAGCAGAGAACTGGAAGGAAAGACGACCAAATGAGGAATTAGCTTCGGGGGTGACCAGTGAGATATACCTGCTGGAGCGCGTGCTATGAGTGGGTGATGCTATGGTGACCAGTGAGCTGAGATAAGGCAGGGCTTTACCTAGCAGAGACTTGTAGATAACCTGTAGCCAGTGGGCTTGGTGACGAGTATGAAGCGAGGGCCAACCAACGAGAGCGTACAGGTCGCAGTGGTGGGTAGTGTATGGGGCTGTATGACCACGGCAGCTTTCCAATCTTTGGGAATCTCATACAATACGAAAGAGAGGTTGAACAGGCTAGTAACAGGGGTTGCAACAATTTCGGCAGATAATTTTATAAAGAGAGGGTCCAGATTGTCTAGCCCGGCTGATTTGTAGGGGTCCAGATTTTTGCAGCTCTCTCAGAACATCAGCTATCTGGATTTGGGTGAAGGAGAAATGGTGGGGGCTTGGGCAGGTTGCTGTGGAGGGTGCCGGGCAGTTGACCGGGGTAGGGGTAGCCAGGTGGAAAGCATGGCCAGCAGTAGAGAAATTCTTATTGAAATTCTCAATTATAATGGATTTATCCGTGGTAACAGTGTTTCCTAGCCTCAGAGCAGTGGGCAGCTGGGATGAGGTGATCTTATTCTCCATGGACTTTACAGTGTCCCAGAACTTTTTTGAGTTTGTACTACAGGATGCAAATTTCTGTTTGAAAAAGCTAGTCTTAGCTTTCCTAAGTGCCTGTGTATATTTGTTCCTAACTTCCCTGAAAAGTATAACCATGTCTCTCTGTCTCTCTTGTCTGTCTGTACAGAGATAGTACCAGTGGGGATTATAGCTGGTGGAACAGTTGGATCCTCCATCCTGCTCCTGATCTTTCTCTTGGCTCTAGCCTTCTACCTCTACCGCCAACGGAAAGGCAGTGAGTCGTGTACCAACCAGATACGACTCCCTCCCTTTGCATGCAACATGTTTGTGGGTCGTGTTCCAACTGGCTCCCTATTCCCCCCACAGGGCTCTGGTCAAAAGTCATGCCCTATACATTTATGGGGAATAGGGGACAGGGGACAGGGGATAGGGGACAGGGGATAGGGGACAGGGGACAGGGGACAGGGGATAGGGGACAGGGGGCAGGGGACAGGGGATAGGGGAAAGGGGATAGGGGACAGGGGATAGGGGAAAGGGGAAAGGGGAAAGGGGACAGGGAACAGGGGACTGGGGATAGGGGACAGGGGGCAGGGGACAGGGGATAGGGGAAAGGGGATAGGGGACAGAGGATAGGGGACAGGGGATAGGGGACAGGGGATAGGGGACAGGGGACAGGAGACAGGAGACAGGGGATAGGGGACAGGGGATAGGGTGCCATTTGGGATGCATGTGGGTGTGGCTGTGTGTGGATGCATGTGGGTGTGGCTGTGTGTGGATGCATGTGGGTGTGGCTGTGTGTGGATGCATGTGGGTGTGGCTGTGTGTGGATACATGTGGGTGTGGCTATGTGTGGAATCATGTGGGTGTGGCTGTGTGTGGATGCATGTGGGTGTGGCTGTGTTTGACTGTCATTCATACAGTTATTCACAATGTACTGTGTAACCATAAATAGTCACGTGTTTATTCATGATCGCTTATTTAAAACTGAATAAGAATGACTTGTTTTCTCTCTCTTTTGTTGTACTGTAGATCTAAACGTTGATCCAAAAGTACTGTTATTCAGATGTCTGTCCCACTTTAAATGAACAACAGCTTATAAAGGCTTCATATAGCATACATAAAGTCTTCATAAGCACTCTGTTAGGCGCTTCATGAGTCATCTGTCTTGTTCTGGTTCCAGGTCGTCGTGGGGTCACTCTGGGGAAGCCGGACATCAAGGTGGAGACAGTCAACAAGGAGACACATAGTCTGGAGGAGGAATCGGGCAGTGTTTCCACGGCAACGCGCATGGTCAAGGCCATGTATTCCGTGAGTACCCAACACCCACCGCTATGAGTTAAATCAAATCAAACGTTATTTAAAGTGCAATAGCTTAGAACCAATAGAACCAACCTGAACCTCTAGTGTTGCAGTTCCTTTTAAAAAATGTTTTTTTGAAAGTTAATTTAAAATATAGCAACAGACTTCATGGTAAAACAATCAAATGAAGCATGAAGGGGGGGCATCTGTTCTCTGTTGCCTTAGACTTCACAGACTGAGGTTGTGTTCCAAGTGGATGCACTACATAGCGCACTACTTCTAACTGAGAGTAGTGCACTATAAAGGAAATAGGGTGCCATTTGAGAAACCCTTAGACTTCTCTCAGACTGAGGAAATCCTGCGCTAGGCTACACTGAGAAAGCTCTATATAAGATGGGATTAGTGCCACCGGCCACATGGGTTGTCATTTGAAATACAGCTATTATAACAATTGTTCTAGAAGCTAGAAGGTGCTGAAGCCTTTAGTTGTTGTTTCAGAGTAAACCACTGGTTTGAATTCACCTTCATGTGCTTTCATGGTCCTGTTACATCTTCAACTGTACTCACCAAACATTTGTCAAACAACATTTTCATCAAATGAAAAACCTGATATTCTGTTTTCCTCTTCTCTCCCTCCTCTCTCTCTCTCTCTCCCTTCCTCTCTCTCTGTCTCTCTCTCTCTCTCTGTGTGTTTTGTTGTTTGATGGTTTAGTTTCTACCCTCTGTCTCCCTCTCTCCCTCCACTCAGCCATTCAAAGACGATATGGATCTGAAGCAGGACCTGCGCAGTGAGCTCGATACCCGCGAGGAATACGAACTCAAGGTGAGTAACTCTCTCTCTGCTACTCACTTCATACCCTCCTACATCAAACCAACAAACTCCTCATATGTACAGTACATACAACACAATACGCAACAACATATCACACAAAATACTAATACTAACTACCTCACACCTCAGATATGCTAACACCTCAGATATGCTAACACCTCAGATATGCTAACACCTCAGATATGCTAACACCTCAGATATGCTAACACCTCAGATATGCTAACACCTCAGATATGCTAACACCTCAAATTGGAACACTCTTGCATGTAATAAGAAAAAAGCTCACTATCACCTCATCCCTATCCTACAACAATACAACACACAACATGACTACATCACGCCTCAAATATGCCCAAACAGGGTTGGGGTGAATTCCAATTGGAGGCAGTCAATTCAGGAAGTAAACTGAAATTCCAATTCAATAATTGAAAAGATGTCATTCATTTTCAATGACTACATTTTTTTATTTGAAATGTAAATCACTTTCTGAATGCACTGCCTTTAATTAGAATTGCCCCCAACCCTGACCACACCTCAAATTCAAACCCATGTAAAAATCACTCGCTATTCCCTCATCATGTTTGTCCTTAGGACCCAACAAACGGCTACTATAACGTCCGTGCGACCACCCACGACGAGGCCAGGCCGTCTTCCCGCTCCATGCTGTACCAGGGAGAGTTCCGGACCTCCAACCCTCCAGGGGGAGCTACAGGTACTACCTCCAGTGGCCCAGCAGGGGGTCCCGGAGGGGCGGTGGCTGCAGGAGCGGTCCCAGGAGTCCCAGGGTCAAGGGCAGGGTGCTATGACCCCAGACCTCCATCCAGGATGTCTCACACCAACTACCCCCAGTTCAACACCTTCACCAGGGTGGGACCGAGCCAAGTCCCGCCCAACACCAACCACCCCGCCCACCCCTCCCACCCCGCCCATCCTGCCTCACAGACCACCGACTTCCCCGGAGACTGCGGACTATTGGACAACAACAGTCAGCTGACCTATGACAACTATGGCTATCCCGCCCAGTACCCTACCTATCGGGTGGGCTTTGCCCCGCCCCTGGAAGGAGGGCCGGCCTATGAGGTCTACCCAACTGGACAAGGAGTGGGACCAGGGCCAGTGCAAGGACCAGTCCAAGGCCAAGGCCCATGTCCGGGTCCTGAAACTGTGCTGGGGAATTATGGGACCACCCGCTTCTCTTACACTTCTCCTCCTAGTACTGACTACTCTCCTCCTGGTACTGACTACTCTCCTCCTGCTACTGACTACTCTCCTCCTGCTACTGACTACTCTCCTCCTGGTACTGAGTACAACCAGAGACACACTCAGAGGATGCAGACACACGTGTGAGAGAGATGGATTCTGTAATACATAGTGATGCTTGTTTTCATACATGCGTACATACATATAAACACAGACACACACACAAACACACACACACACTTGTTGGAGAGATACATTTATTCTCTCTATTCTTTCTTTATCGCATACATACACACAAACAAACGCAAACAATCTGACACAGTTTCTCTCAATCTTCAGCTCCAAGAGGGGAGACATGACAAAAGAAAGAGAGGCTGAAAGTTATTTTCTTAAACTAGGTGGGGATTCAGCAGAGTTTGAGTACTTACATGCTAATTGACAGCGTCCAGATCCATCTCTTCTCTATTGGACTCTCCACCCCTCTCTCTTTCCTCTCACACAATCTCTGTATATAATATCAGTGGGGTAGATCATTTTAAACTTAGTATAACCTTGTATAAACGTACTGTGTACAGATACAGCTGCTGAACTTTTCTCCTTATTATACACCCTCTTACACTCCTTTAAATTCACAGAAACACACACACACACCCTCTTACACTCCTTTAAATTCACAGAAACACACACACACACACACCCTCTTACACTCCTTCAAATTCACAGAAACACACACTTACACTCCGTTAAATTCCCAGAAACACACACACACCCTCTTACACGTTGACAGAGACAGTGTTGCGTCCCAGCGGTGCTCAGGCAAGGCGACAGCTTGTCCTCCGTATGTGGAGCTCTTTTTAACATGCTTCTTCTCCATGCCGCCACAAACTGCTCCACCGGCATGGCCTTAGGGCTTCAAGAAGTGAATGAAAGGGAAATATGGGGGTGTCTCCCAAATTTCACCATATTCCCTATGTAGTGCACTACTTTTGACTAAGGCTCATTGGGCTCTGGTTAAAACTAGTGCACTATATAGTAAATAGGGTGTCATTTGGGACACAGACAAAGGCATCATGGCATAACAGCCATTACACCAATATGGCGATTTGACATCTGACAAGATAGAGAAAGAATGACCTTGTGCTTGACACCTAGAAGGTACAGTGAGGTAACTCTAACCATGGTAACCGTGAGGTACCTCTCTCCATGGTAACAGTGAGGAGTATGTGTGGACTGTATGGACAATGAAATAGGGTTTTGTATACAGTATACCACTTACAGTATGTTGAGCAACCTATAGGGGAAGAACGGAGCTGTAGCAGGCTTCTTCAAATGCTTCTTCCTCCTCCTCTGTATTTTCTATCTCATCGCAATACATATCTACCCCACATTTCACTCATCTGAGGTCAATATGATGTGTTTGGGAAGCGGGGGAAAGAGCTTTTGTAATAAAATGAATCTTTACATTTTGTACAAATTCCCCCCCCCCCCCCCCCCCCCCCCCCCCACCCTCAAATAGTATTGTATGTGTCTCTGTCACTTGCACAGTAGAGTAGATCTTTCCCCATATTTATACCTAAATAGAAGAACAAGAAGCAAAAAAAAAACCAACACATTCAGAAAAGTTTTCTAGTATTTTTATAAGGGGTTTGCAGACCAAAGGTTCAGAGGTTTGGGTGACATTCACTTGTACAATTCAATGTTCTGAGGCTTCTGTGTCCAGTTTCATTCACTGAGTTTCTATTCTGGTCATGTTGTTGTTGTTGTTGTAGACTAGGCCTGCGTCCCAAATGGCACCCTGTCCCCTACATAGTGCACGACTTTTGACCAGAGCCCTACGGGCTCACTGGCTCACCATAGAGCTCTTGTCAAAAGTAGTGCACTATATAGGGAATAGGGTGCCTTTTGGGATGTAGTCATGATGGTGTAGTCTTGAAACTAAAGCATCAAACTTGTAGTTTGATGCTGGCAATGGTACACTTTTGAGATTGGCGCTGAGTGACCGATGCTGGTACTGTCTGTCCAGTGGCCTGTACGAATGATATAATATTTGGTACTTTGCATTACCCCATCTGGTATTTGGCCCAGTGCTCCATAGTGGTGGATATGAAGGCCTACACACAGTGGCTCTGTAGCTGTGGGTAAACTCTGATCATGCAATTCACCATCATTATTTCACTTAGGTACGCTAATGCATAGAATGACATGTAGAACCCATACATAACATATTGGATCTTTGTGCCCTATTCTCTTTATATGGGCTCCCGAGTGGCGTAGCAGTCTAAGGCACTGCATCTCAGTGCAAGAGGTGTCACTACAGTCCCTTGGTTCGAATCCAGTCTGCATCACATCTGGCTGTGATTGGGAGTCCCATAGGGCAGCGCACAATTGGCCCAGGTTTGGCCGGGGTAGGCCGTCATTGTAAATAAGAATTTGTTCTTAACTTCGACTTGCCTAGTTAAATTAATAAATATATACAGTTGAAGTTTACATACACCTTAGCCAAAAACATTTAAACTCAGTTTTTCACAATTCCTGACATTTAATCCTAGTTTAAATTCCCTGTTAGTTAGGATCAGCACTTTTATTTAAGAATGGGAAATGTCAGAATAATAGTAGAGAGAAGGATTTATTTCAGCTTTTATTTCTTTCATCACATTCCCAGTGGGTCAGAAGTTTACATACACTCAATTAGTACTTGGTTGCCTTGCCGTTAAATTTTTTAACTTGGGTCAAACGTTTCAGGTAGCCTTCCACTAGCTTCCCACAATAAGTTGGGTGAATTTTGGCCCATTCCTCCTGACAGAGCTGGTGTAACTGAGTCAGGTTTGTAGGCCTCCTTGCTCACACATGCTTTTTCAGTTCTGCCCACAAATTTTCAATAGGATTGATCTCAGGGCTTTGTGATGGCCACTCCAATACCTTGACGTTGTTGTCCTTAAGCCATTTTGCCATAACTTTGGGGTCATTGTCCATTTGGAAGACCCATTTGCGACCAAGCTTTAACTTCCTGACTGGTGTTCTTCGGCTTGCAAGCCTCCCCCTTTTTCCTCCAAACATAACGATGGTCGTTATGGCCAAACAGTTATATTTTTGTTTCATCAGACCAGAGGACATTTCTCCAAAAAGTACGATCTTTGTCCCCATGTGCAGTTGCAAACCATAGTCTGGCTTTTTTTATGGCTGTTTTGGAGCAGTGGCTTCTTCCTTGCTGAGCGGCCTTTCAGGTTGTTGTTATAGGACTCGTTTTATTGTGGATATACTGTAGATACTTTTGTACCTGTTTCCTACAGCATCTTCACAAGGTCCTTTGCTGTTGTTCTGGGATTGATTTTCACTTTTCGCACCAACGTACGTTCATCTCTAGGAGACAGAACGCATCTCCTTCCTGAGCGGTATGACGGCTGTGTGGTCCCATGGTTTTTATACTTGCGTATTAACGTGGTACCTTCAGTCGTTTGGAAATTGCTCCCAAGGATGAACCAGATTTGTGGAGGTCTATAATTTTTTTCTGAAGTCTTAGCTGATTTCTTTTGATTTTCCCATGATGTCAAGCAAAGAGGCACTGAGTTTGAATGTAGGCCTTGAAATACATCCACAGGTACACCTTCAATTGACTCAAATTATGTTAATTATCCTATCAGAAGCCATGACATCATTTTCTGGAATTTTCCAAGCTGTTTAAAGGCACAGTCAACTATGTTTATGTAAACTTCTGACCCACTGGAATTGTGATACAGTGAATTATAAGTGAAATAATCTGTCTGTAAACAATTGTTGGAAAAAGTACTTGTGTCATGCACAAAGCAGATGTACTAACTGACTTGCCAAAACTATAGTTTGTTAACAAGAAATGTGTGGATTGGTTGAAAAACAAGTTTTAATGACTCCAACATATGTGTATGTAAACTTACAACTGTATATATAGTGTTTTGATCAGAGCCCTATGGGTCCTTGTCAAAAGTAGTCCACTATATAGGGAATAGGGTTCCATTTGGTTTGTAACTATAATGTTGCTGCCAACCACGGATCAGAGCCGTCAGAACTCCCTCTTTGATCTCTGTTTCTACCGGAGTCCTGTTGACTTTCTTCTTTATACATTTTCTTCCAGATCTCACCTTTTCTCCCAGATCTCACCTTTTCTCCCAGATCTCACCTTTTCTCCCAGATCTCACCTTTTCTTCCAGATCTCACCTTTTCTCCCATATCTCACCTTTTCTTCCAGATCTCACATTTTCTCCCAGATCTTACCTTTTCTCCCAGATCTCACATTTTCTTCCAGATCTCACATTTTCTTCCAGATCTCACATTTTCTTCCAGATCTCACATTTTCTCCCAGATCTTACCTTTTCTCCCAGATCTCACCTTTTCTCCCAGATCTCACCTTTTCTCCCAGATCTCGCCTTTTCTTCCATATCTCACCTTTTCTCCCAGATCTCACCTTTTCTTCCAGATCTCACATTTTCTCCCAGATCTCACATTTTCTTCCAGATCTCACCTTTTCTCCCAGATCTCACATTTTCTTCCAGATCTCACATTTTCTCCCAGATCTTACCTTTTCTCCCAGATCTCACCTTTTCTTCCAGATCTCACATTTTCTCCCAGATCTCACATTTTCTCCCAGATCTCACATTTTCTCCCAGATCTCACATTTTCTTCCAGATCTCACATTTTCTCCCAGATCTTACCTTTTCTCCCAGATCTCACCTTTTCTTCCAGATCTCACATTTTCTCCCAGATCTCACATTTTCTCCCAG
Organism: Oncorhynchus mykiss; assembly: GCF_013265735.2. Lineage (NCBI taxonomy): Eukaryota > Metazoa > Chordata > Actinopteri > Salmoniformes > Salmonidae > Oncorhynchus > Oncorhynchus mykiss. Next base: position 82,036,898 of record NC_048572.1, read on the forward strand.
ATCTCACCTTTTCTCCCAGATCTCACCTTTTCTTCCAGATCTCACATTTTCTCCCAGATCTCACATTTTCTTCCAGATGAAAACATAGGAGTAGATTAGAGATTATAGCTAGCTGTAAATAAACGTATTTTTGACAGGTTGGCCCTCTGTTCAAAAGATATAACTTCCTTCATAAACTCATTTCAATTTTGTTCGTTCCTCATCCACCATTTTATAATTTCATCAAATGCCTTCCACATATGAAGTCAGTATTATAGCCGTCATATTATATTCATGGTGTTATTATGTCACCAATGAAGGTGACACTAGGGTGTTTAAACTTTTATACACGTCCTGTATCGTTTACTTGTTGTCTGTGTAGGCCTCTGTTTGTATGTAACGGGGGTCACGGCCAATCTATTCCTTATATAGTGCACTGCTTTCCACCAGAGCACATAGGAATCTGGTGAATAGTAGTGCACTATTTATGGAATAGGGTGCCATTTGGGACTAGCCTCAGACAAAGGGAGTGGTGATACACTTACATGGCCAAAATGAATGCACAATTAGGCCACACCAGATGGGACAGATGTCTATCCTACCCAGGCCTAACCCAGGTCTCAGTGGACAGTACTAAGGTGCTCTGAGCTGTTCTCTGCTATCTCTGACCAGGATTGATTTACATACGTTGTTTGGTAGCAGTCTCAGGCCGTGATTCAAACCCAGGAGCCTTAGAGAGCAGCGCAATGGTGTAAAGGCATTTTTTCCCAGATGCTCGCAGCGATTGGATTCACGATAAATGAGTGTATAGTTTGAGCGTATTAAAACATTTTTTAAAGTATGCTTTGCTTCACAACACACCTTGGATTGAATCCCGGCTATGTTGTGTTATGAATCTCTAATCTAATGGGAGTCAAAAGACAAAACAACAGAAGTGAACAAAGCAGACAAACCAATGCAGCAGCCATTTGTGTTTACAGTACAACTGTGTGTATGCGTGACCTCTGACCCTGGTGTTTTGATCAGTGTGTGTGTGTGTGTGTGTGTGTGTATAGAAAGGGGACGTTGGGCTGTGAAAACATGGGGAAAGCGAAAGATGGAGAGACTGAGAGAGAGAGAGAGAGTGACTGGTTATGTCCTAAATTGTACCTTATTCCTTACCAAGTGCAATAATTCTGTCTAGAATCCTATGGGCCCTGGTCAAAACCGTTGCCCTATATAAGGAATAGGATGCCATTTTGGATGTAATCATGGAGCCATCATGTGGCCATAGGACATGAAGAATGAGCCGACTGAGTCCAATCATTCTTTATGCCGCTGTGGAGTTAACAGAGGGCTCCAAATACGTCCATGATTGACACAAATGGAACCCTATAGATGTAGGATCTTAATTTGAGCCAGTTTGCTAGAGCAGGAAAATAATCCTGCAGCAACAGGAAATGTGAATTATAATTAATGGACATTTTTGTTGTAGGGGTTGATAATGTTTTCGTTGGTGCAAATCAAGTCAGACATTTTAAAGTGGAAATTACAAACTTTAGTAGTCTTTTTAACCTCAAATACACTACACGTTTGCATTTTCTGCTGTGCAGGAAAATCCCCAGCAATAAAAGAGTGATCAAATTACAAACTACATCTGTATTCCCAATATAGTGTGGACCAGAGCCCTAGTCAAAAGTAGTGCTTGACTATAGTACTATGGGACCTGGGGCACTGTATGTGAGTACACCAGTGGAGGTGGGTGGGAGGAGGTATAGGAGGACAGGCTCATTGTAATGTCTGGAATAGAATTAATGTAACGGTATCAAACAAATCAAATTTACGGAGACCATGTTTGACTCCGTTCCATTAATTCCATTCCAGACATTAGAATGAGTCTGTTCTTCGATAGCTCCTCCTACCTGTAGTGGGTGTGGCTGAGCATGTGCATGTCTGAGTGAGTGTATTTCCTCCATATAATTCATTCTCAATCCTGTTATTTTCTATTCTGTCATTGTTCCAATAGGACTGTTTCCTGTATTATTGTCACTATGGGCTTCTCATTCAGTAATGCTCCTCCTGTATAACGGTTCTTCTTTAAGAAAAAAACACAAATATATTACTGAAATGTGTTTTCATTTTTATTTTTATTCAATATTTTTTCAAATTGTATGTCATTATTTTTCCACAGTATTACAAAAAATAAAAAGACACAGCTTTCATAAGAACAAGGATAAAACCTCCTTATTTCATTTTTAGAGACAGAGTAAGATTAAATATATGAAATGCTAACCAGTACAGACACGGGTCCCAAATTGCACCCTATTATTTTTTTAACAGAACCCTATGGACCATGATTGGCACAGGTCAGATTCAAACGTGTGTAAGGGTGTGACAGAGAGAGAGGGAAGGGAGACAGAGAGAGAGGGAAGGGAGACAGAGAGCTAGAGGAGGAGATGATGGGGGATTGATTCACCTTGGGCGGTGTAGCAGTCTATATGCTAAAGTCTTGTCACTATGCAACAACACACCCTCTCCAGTGTCTTCATCGTGGACACTTGGCAACAACACACCCTCTCTGTTGTCTTCCTCGTGGTCACTAGGCAACAACACACCATCTCTGTTGTCTTCATCGTGGTCACTATGCAACAACACACCATCTCTGTTGTCTTCATCGTGGTCACTAGGCAACAACACACCCTCTCTGTTGTCTTCATTGTGGTCACTAGGCAACAACACACCATCTCTGTTGTCTTCATCGTGGTCACTAGGCAACAACACACCATCTATTACTCTTAGGGTGATAACTAGGCCTGTCACTTTTCTTCCCATGCCTTATCACATTCTCTGTGAATGTTTCTCCATGTAGATTGAGCCTAACAGAGTCGTCACAACAGAGACTCCAGTCCTTCCGGCCAGTGCACTGGTCAGCAGGTTTCCTGCATCTCCACCTGCAGAGGATCACACCAATGATGATTAGCACCGCATCTGAAGAGATCAGCTGATGATTTGGTTTATGTCAGCTGACTGACACGATACAAAACAGTACATCTGAAGAGATCAGCTGATGATTTGGTTTCTGTCAGCTGACTGACACAATACAAAACAGTACATCCATACCCGGCGACAAGTACCCGGCAATCTGGGCGCCTCTTTGATGCACGTAAGAGATGTAATACCTCCTCCAATAACAAACCTTGCTCAACTACATGAAGGCTAAGAGAGAAAGAGAATAGAGGAGTCATTAGTTGAAACAAATATGAACAAAGATGACACGGACGACACAGAGAGTGTGTTGTACTCACGATATCATCCGCAGGTTTGGGCAGGCCTGGCTGAGACTGATTACACTGGTAGCACACCTCTCTGTCAAGCGGCTCACAAACAGACCGATGTCCCCCAGAGAGGTTTGAGAGTGTAGCAGTGAGATCAGTTCATCAGCATGCTCATCCCACTCTGGACTGGTAGAGGTCATTCATATGACACAAACAGACAGACACAGACTCTCATCATGGTAAAGCAAATATTGTCATATGTGTATGTTTGTTGTGCAGATATGTAAAATTATTTATTTATTTGTCCTTTATTTAACGAGACAAGTCAGTTAAGAAAAAAGTCTTATTTTACAATGACGGCCCACCCCGGCCAAACCCTAACCTGGAAGGCGCTGGGGAAATTGTGCGCTGCCCTATGGGACTCCCAATCACGGCCGGTTGTGATACAGCCTGGCATCGAACCAGGGTCTGTAGTGACACCTGTAGCACTGAGATGCAGTGCCTTAAACCGCTGCGCTACTCGGGAGCCCTATACACTACGGCCCGGAATCAATCCGAATTGCGTTAGAGAGCAGTGCCCTTCTATAGGTCATTTTACAGCCATTCTTTCATGATAAACACTCAAATGCAAATTACCTTCATGTGAAAGCTGCATTGTCAGCTGTCTAGTGAGGTACCCTATAAAGCACCTTGGATTGAAACGCGGCCGTGTGTGTGTGTGTGTGTGTGTGTGTGTGTGTGTGTGTGTGTGTGTGTGTGTGTGTGTGTGTGTGTGTGTGTGTGTGTGTGTGTGTGTGTGTGTGTGTGTGTGTGTGTGTGTGTGTGTGTGTGTGTGTGTGTGTGTGTGTGTGTGTGTGTGTCTGAATGGGAGATTTTATTGAGGACAGAAGTTCTTACTGTTGCTCCAGAGTGTGAACTAGCTGAAATAATTTTCTCCAGTCGAATACGGGATCGCCACAGAGGGTTATTTCAATCCCTCTGAGTGATATCTGGGAGTGTAAACCTTCACTCACTGCGTCCTGTCCATATAAATCTTTGTGTTGAAACCTGAGCCTGAAATCCAAGATACATTTTCATTAAATCTTGTACACATGAATGTGTACCGATGCATGATGATTCACTGTCTGGCAACATACAGTATGTTGAGCATAGTTCAGCACAACAAAGATAAAGGGTTTGTAAATGACATGTAATGTAATCTCACATTCAGACACACACACTCACAAGTTAAATGTAAAGGTTCATGATAGATGTTAGGTATTTGAAATTTGCTAATATTTATGAAGTATAATCTCAACTCCCTCACCTTAACTTGTCTACAGGGTGGATGATTGCACTCAGGTCATCCACGTCAGTGTCTGATAGGTCAGCCACATAGCTCACAGACAAGCTATCATCAGGAGAAGAGAAACATATTTATTTAGGGGAAGGGGGATACCTAGTCAGTTGTACAACTGAATGCCTTCAATTGAAATGTGTCTTCCGCATTTAACCCAAAACCTCGGAATCAGAGAGGTGCAGGGGGCTGCCTTAATTGACATCCACGTTTTCGGCACCTGGGGAACGGTGTGTTAACTACCTTGCTCAGGGGCAGAATGACAGATTCGATCCAGCAACCTTTTGGTTAGTGACCCAACGCTCTAACCACTAGGCTACCCGCCTCTAGCCACTAAGCTACCAGCCTCTCGCCACTAAGCTACCTGCCTCTAACCACTAGGCACACGCTTCTAACCACTAGGCTACCCGCCTCTAACCGCTAGGCTAGCCGCCTCTAACCACTAGGCTACCCGCCTCTAACCACTAGGCTACCCGCCTCTATCCACTAGGCTACCCGCCTCTAACCACTAGGCTACCCGCCTCTAACCACTAAGCTACCCACCTCTAACCACTAGGCTACCCGCCTCTAACCACTAGGCTACCTGCCTCTATCCACTAGGCTACCCGCCTCTAACCACTAGGCTACCCGCCCCTAACCACTTGGCTACCAGCCTCTAACCACTAAGCTACCCGCCTCTAACCACCAAGCTACCCGCCTCTAACCACTAAGCTACCGCAACTGGGTAACTCAAGTTTTTGCACCTAATAGTGCTACGATGCTTCGAGATTCATACTTTTAATTCGCGCTTTGTTTTACCCACATAATTTTTAACACAAGGACAAGCTATACCTCAACAATTTATTGTTAAAGAGAGAATGCCTGGATCTTTCATTTAAAGACCCTTGCTCTCATTGGTCTCAATGTAGACTTTGATCTGAAGCCAGTTTTCTTGTAGTTTTGATGTATAAGTGTTTTGATCGAGTGGAAAAACTTGTGATATTTTCTCCTTCAAATGAGTGTAACCCAGCTAAGCTAACTAACTTTGCATGTAAGCCAAGATGGCTGTCACAGCTGTCAAAAGAAGCGTACCAAGGTGCAGCGTGGTACAGCGAGCGTACATTTTCCTTTTATTATAAAATGACGCCAACAAAACAACAAACGAGAAAACAAACAGGGCACAATGCCTCAAACAAAGTTAACTACCGGCGCCGACAGAGATGGCCGCCTCGCTTCGCGTTCCTAGGAAACTATGCAGTATTTTTTATTTTTTGGGCGTGTTATTTCTTATATTGGTACCCCAGGTAATCTTAGGTTTCATTACATACAGTCGGGAGGAACTACTGAATATAAGAGCAACGTCAATTCACCATCATTACGACCAGGAATATGACTTTCCCGAAGCGGATCCTGTGTTTTGCCTTCCACCCAGGACAATGGATCGGATCCCAGCCGGCGAACCTAAACAACGTTGCCGTAAAAGGGGCAAACGAAGCGGTCTTCTGGTCAGGCTCCGTAGACGGGCACATCGCGCACCACTCCCTACCATACTACTCGCCAATGCCCAGTCTCTTGACAAGAAGGTTGATGAAATCCGAGCAAGGGTTGCCTTCCAGAGAGACATCAGAGATTGTAACGTTCTTTGCTTCACGGAAACATGGCTCACTCGAGAGACGCTATCGGACTCGTTGCAGCCAGCTGGTTTCTTCACGCATCGCGCCGACAGAAACAAGCATCTTTCTGGTATGCCTTATGATTAACGAGACGTGGTGTGATCATAACAACATACAGGAACTCAAGTCCTTCTGTTCACCTGACTTAGAATTCCTCACAATCAAATGTCGACCACATTATCTACCAAGGGAATTCTCTTCGATTATAATCACAGCCGTATTTATTCCCCCGCAAGCAGACAAATCGATGGCCCTGAACAAACTTTATTTGACTCTTTGTAAACTGGAAACCACATATCCTGAGGCTGCATTCATTGTAGAAGGGGATTTTAACAAGGTTAATCTGAAAACAAGACTCCCTAAATTCTATCAGCATATCGATTGCACAACCAGGGCTGGTAAAACCCTGGATCATTGTTATTCTAACTTTCGCGACGCATATAAGACCCTCCCCCGCCCTCCTTTCGGAAAAGCTGACCACGACTCCATTTTGTTGCTTCCAGCCTACAGACAGAAACTAAAACAAGAAGCTCCTGCGCTCAGGTCTGTTCAACGCTGGTCAGACCAATCTGATTCCACGCTTCAAGACTGCTTCGATCACGTGGATTGGGATATGTTCCGCATTGCGTCCAACAACAACATTGACGAATACGCCGATTCGGTGAGCGAGTTCAGTAGAAAGTGCATCGGCGATGTAGTACCCACAGCAACTATTAAAACATTCCCAAACCAGAAACCGTGGATTGATGGCAGCATTCGCGCGAAACTGAAAGCGCAAACCACTGCTTTTAACAAGGACAAGGTGACCGGAAACCTGACCGAATACAAACAGTGTAGCTATTCCCTCCGCAAGGCAATCAAACAAGCTAAGCATCAGTATAGAGACAAAGTAGAGTTGCAATTCAACGGCTCAGACACAAGAGGTATGTGGCAGGGTCTACAGTCAATCACGGATTACAAAAAGAAAACCAGCCCCGTCGAGGACATTGATGTCTTGCTTCCAGACAGACTAAATAACTTCTTTGCTCGCTTTGAGGACAATACAGTGCCACTGACACAGCCCGCTACCAAAACCTGCAGACTCTCCTTCACTGCAGCCTGACGCGAGTAAAACATTTAAACGTGTTAACCCTCGCAAGGCTGCAGGCCCAGACGGCATCCCCAGCCACGTCCTCAGAGCATGCGCAGACCAGCTGGCTGGTGTGTTTACGGACATATTCAATCACCCTTATCCCAGTCTGCTGTTCCCTCATGCTTCAAGAGGGCCACCATTGTTCCTGTTCCCAAGACAGCTAAGGTAACTGAGCTAAACGACTACTGCCCAGTAGCACTCACTTCCGTCATCATGAAGTGCTTTGAGAGACTAGTCAAGGACCATATCACCTTCACCCTACCTGACACCCTAGACCCACTCCAATTTGTTTACCGCCCCAATAGGTCCACAGACGACGCAATCGCAACCACACCGCACACTGCCCTAACCCATCTGGACAAGAGGAATACCTACGTGAGAATGCGTATTTTCCACCATAATTTGCAAATAAATTCATTAAAAATCCTACAATGTGATTTACTGGATTTGTTTTCTCATTTTGTCTGTCATAGTTGTGTACCTATGATGAAAATTACAGGCCTCTCTTATCTTTTTAAGTGGGAGAACTTGCACAATTGGTGGCTGACTAAATAGTTTTTTGCCCCACTGTATGAACCAAAAGAATGATATCTATTTTAGAAGGTTACTTTTCATGAAATGTGTATCTAACAGTTGCATACTAACCGCTAACATTAGCTAGCTAATTCAGCACTGAACCAGTAACTGTGCATTAGAGACCTCTCTAACGCCCAATAAGCTCAGTTCAAACTCCCATTCACCAGCTCCGCAAGCGTTATAATGTCAAAATACATGAGTTGATCACCAAATATAGAGTTTCACTGATCAACGATCGTATTTTGAAGTTCTAATGCTTGCAGAGCTGGTTAATACACAGGCCTGTTCTATAATTTGTTTGGATAATTAGCACTGTATACAGTATGTAGTGAATCAGATGTACTGTTACCCCAATAAATCATAGTTGTTTTGCACACCACCACCTTTGCTCCGTGATCAGACTGGCAGTGTCATCGCATCAATGCTGCGTAATATATTCTGCAGTCAAACTTATTTCAGCTTGTAATCCAACAGTTGTACTTGATATGTGTGTAACAACAGTTCAACATTCACTTTTTTCTACTATTTATAAAGTACTGCAACTGCCTCTGCAACGCAATGCTGCAAGTTTCTTTGGAAATGAATGTGCTTCTGTTATACCAAAAAGCAATGACGCTGTTGGTCTGATCGACAGGGTTAGTGACAGGGTTACGTAGCTAACGTTAGCTAAACAAACACAAACTACATGGTAGCTAACTATTAGCTAGCTAGCGACATGCATAGTTGAGAGCTAGCTTTAGCTACAGTATGTCATGAAAACGTTGAGAAAACGTGATTGTAGTGTATTTGAAAATGTGCGAAAGTGTTGTTTGCTACTGCCATAATATACCAAACATTAGGAACATCTTCCTAATATTGAATTGCAACCCCCCCCCCTCCCTTCGCCCAAGGACAGCCTCAATTCGTCAGGGCATGGACTCTACAAGGTGTCGAAAGCGCATGTTGACTCCAACGCTTCCCACAGTTGTGTCAAGTTGGCTGGATGTCCTTTGGGTGGTGAACCATTATTGATACATATGTGAAACTGTTAAGCGTGAAAAACCCAGCAGCGTTGCAGTTCTTGACACAAACCGGTGCGCCTGGCACCTACTGCCATAACCCGTTCAAAAGGCACTTAAATGTTTTGTCTTGCTCATTCACCCTCTGAATGGCACACATACACAAGGCATATCTCAATTGTCTCAAGGCTTAAAGATCCTTCTTTACAACTTCATTGGGATAGGGGGCAGCATTGGGAAGTTTGGATGAAAGCGTGCCCAGAGTAAACTGCCTGTTACTCAGGCACAGAAGCTAGGATATGCATATATTGGTAGATTTTGATAGAAAACACTCTAAAGTTTCCAAAACTGTTAAAATAATGTCTGTGAGTATAACAGAACTCATATGGCAGGCGAAAACCTGAGAAAAATCCTACCAGGAAGTGGGAATTCTAAAGTTTGTAGTTTTTTAAGTGAATGCCTATCCAGTATCCAGTGTCTGTGGGGTCAGATTGCACTTCCTAATGCTTCCAGTAGATGTCAACAGTCTTTAGAAGTTGTATCAGGCTTCTATTGTGAAAGGGGAGAGAATAAGACCACTCAGAGTAAGTGGCTCAGCTGAAAGCTATGAGTTTATCGTGCGTGACCCTGAGCTCGCTGTTCGTTCTCTTTCCTTTCTAATGAAAACAGTATTGTCCGGTTGAAATATTATTGAATATTTATGATAAAAAGATCCTAAGGATTGATTATAAACATTGTTTGACATGTTTCTACGACCTTTGATGGAACTTTTTTGACTTTTTGTCTGGATGTTGTGAGCGCGCTTTGTGCCTTTGGATTACTGAACTAAGAGCGCGAACAAAACGGAGGTATTTGGACATAGAGGGAATTTATTGAACAAAACAAACATTTATTGTGTAACATGGAGTCCTGGGAGTGCCACCAGATGAAGATCATCAAAGGTAAGTGATTAATTTAATCGCTATTTCTGACTTTTGTGAGTCTTCTCCTTGGCTGGAAAATGTCTGTGTGGTTTTTGTGGCTAGGCGCTGTCCTAACATAATCGCATGGTGTGCTTTCGCCGTAAACCCTTTTTGAAATCGGACACTGTGATTGGATTAACAAGAAGTTTGTCTTTAAAATGGTGTATAATACTTGTATGTTTGAGGAATTTTAATTATGAGATTTCTGTTTGAATTTGGCGCCCTGCAATTTCACTGGCTGTTGTCGAGGTGGGACATCCCAGAGAGGTCTGTCTCCTCCCCTTCATCTACACTGATTGAAGTGACATCATTAAGGGATCATAGAAATGGAAAGAGCTTGCGTTCTTAATGTGCTGTATACTCAGTGTATTTGGGATGAAGTTTTCAGCTTTCTTTAGCGGCGTTGCATTGTAGCATACTCTATTCTGATGTCTGTTTCTTTACTTGGATGTTTTTAGAGAAAGTAACGCATCTGCTGTATCCAGGGGGAAGGTGAAGACCTTGATGGAGGCTGCAGAAACAAACATGTTAAACTAAAGGAAACTTCTTGGCAGGGAAAAGACAATAAACAATAAATAATATGATTTTATAGTTAAATCCTTTGTTGTTGTTTTAATGAATTCTTTACAGGTTTTCTTTTTTTCATTGTATTTTGAATAACTTGTAGAAAATACACTGTCATTAAGCATTATTTGTCACATGCGCCCAATACGTAGACCTGACCGTGAATGCTTACTTACAAGCCTTTTAACTAACAGTGCAGCTCCAGCAAGAGTTAAGAAAATATGTACCAAATTAACTCAAGTAAAAAATTATAAAAAATATAACAATAAAATATGAGGCTATATACAGGGGGTACCTAGTCAATGTGGAGGCTATATACAGGGGGTACCTAGTCAATGTGGAGGCTATATACAGGGGGTACCTAGTCAATGTGGAGGCTATATACAGGGGGTACCTAGTCAATGTGGAGGCTATATACAGGGGGTACCTAGTCCATGTGGAGGCTATATACAGGGGGTACCTAGTCAATGTGGAGGCTATATACAGGGGGTACCTAGTCAATGTGGAGGCTATATACAGGGGGTACCTAGTCAATGTGGAGGCTATATACAGGGGGTACCTAGTCCATGTGGAGGCTATATACAGGGGGTACCTAGTCAATGTGGAGGCTATATACAGGGGGTACCTAGTCCATGTGGAGGCTATATACAGGGGGTACCTAGTCCATGTGGAGGCTATATACAGGGGGTACCTAGTCCATGTGGAGGCTATATACAGGGGGTACCTAGTCCATGTGGAGGCTATATACAGGGGGTACCTAGTCCATGTGGAGGCTATATACAGGGGGTACCTAGTCCATGTGGAGGCTATATACAGGGGGTACCTAGTCCATGTGGAGGCTATATACAGGGGTACCGGTACAGAGTCAATGTGGAGGCTATATACAGGGGGTACCTAGTCCATGTGGAGGCTATATACAGGGGGTACCTAGTCCATGTGGAGGCTATATACAGGGGGTACCTAGTCCATGTGGAGGCTATATACAGGGGGTACCTAGTCCATGTGGAGGCTATATACAGGGGGTACCTAGTCAATGTGGAGGCTATATACAGGGGGTACCTAGTCCATGTGGAGGCTATATACAGGGGGTACCTAGTCCATGTGGAGGCTATATACAGGGGGTACCTAGTCCATGTGGAGGCTATATACAGGGGGTACCTAGTCCATGTGGAGGCTATATACAGGGGGTACCTAGTCCATGTGGAGGCTATATACAGGGGGTACCTAGTCCATGTGGAGGCTATATACAGGGGGTACCTAGTCCATGTGGAGGCTACATACAGGGGGTACCTAGTCCATGTGGAGGCTACATACAGGGGGTACCTAGTCCATGTGGAGGCTATATACAGGGGGTACCTAGTCAATGTGGAGGCTATATACAGGGGGTACCTAGTCAATGTGGAGGCTATATACAGGGGGTACCTAGTCCATGTGGAGGCTATATACAGGGGGTACCTAGTCCATGTGGAGGCTATATACAGGGGGTACCTAGTCAATGTGGAGGCTATATACAGGGGGTACCTAGTCCATGTGGAGGCTATATACAGGGGGTACCTAGTCCATGTGGAGGCTATATACAGGGGGTACCTAGTCCATGTGGAGGCTATATACAGGGGGTACCTAGTCCATGTGGAGGCTATATACAGGGGGTACCTAGTCCATGTGGAGGCTATATACAGGGGGTACCTAGTCCATGTGGAGGCTATATACAGGGGGTACCTAGTCCATGTGGAGGCTATATACAGGGGGTACCTAGTCCATGTGGAGGCTATATACAGGGGGTACCTAGTCCATGTGGAGGCTATATACAGGGGGTACCTAGTCCATGTGGAGGCTATATACAGGGGGTACCTAGTCCATGTGGAGGCTATATACAGGGGGTACCTAGTCCATGTGGAGGCTATATACAGGGGGTACCTAGTCCATGTGGAGGCTATATACAGGGGGTACCTAGTCCATGTGGAGGCTATATACAGGGGGTACCTAGTCCATGTGGAGGCTATATACAGGGGGTACCTAGTCCATGTGGAGGCTATATACAGGGGGTACCTAGTCCATGTGGAGGCTATATACAGGGGGTACCTAGTCCATGTGGAGGCTATATACAGGGGGTACCTAGTCCATGTGGAGGCTATATACAGGGGGTACCTAGTCCATGTGGAGGCTATATACAGGGGGTACCTAGTCCATGTGGAGGCTATATACAGGGGGTACCTAGTCCATGTGGAGGCTATATACAGGGGGTACCTAGTCCATGTGGAGGCTATATACAGGGGGTACCTAGTCCATGTGGAGGCTATATACAGGGGGTACCTAGTCCATGTGGAGGCTATATACAGGGGGTACCTAGTCCATGTGGAGGCTATATACAGGGGGTACCTAGTCCATGTGGAGGCTATATACAGGGGGTACCTAGTCCATGTGGAGGCTATATACAGGGGGTACCTAGTCCATGTGGAGGCTATATACAGGGGGTACCTAGTCCATGTGGAGGCTATATACAGGGGGTACCTAGTCCATGTGGAGGCTATATACAGGGGGTACCTAGTCCATGTGGAGGCTATATACAGGGGGTACCTAGTCCATGTGGAGGCTATATACAGGGGGTACCTAGTCCATGTGGAGGCTATATACAGGGGGTACCTAGTCCATGTGGAGGCTATATACAGGGGGTACCTAGTCCATGTGGAGGCTATATACAGGGGGTACCTAGTCCATGTGGAGGCTATATACAGGGGGTACCTAGTCCATGTGGAGGCTATATACAGGGGGTACCTAGTCCATGTGGAGGCTATATACAGGGGGTACCTAGTCCATGTGGAGGCTATATACAGGGGGTACCTAGTCCATGTGGAGGCTATATACAGGGGGTACCTAGTCCATGTGGAGGCTATATACAGGGGGTACCTAGTCCATGTGGAGGCTATATACAGGGGGTACCTAGTCCATGTGGAGGCTATATACAGGGGGTACCTAGTCCATGTGGAGGCTATATACAGGGGGTACCTAGTCCATGTGGAGGCTATATACAGGGGGTACCTAGTCCATGTGGAGGCTATATACAGGGGGTACCTAGTCCATGTGGAGGCTATATACAGGGGGTACCTAGTCCATGTGGAGGCTATATACAGGGGGTACCTAGTCCATGTGGAGGCTATATACAGGGGGTACCTAGTCCATGTGGAGGCTATATACAGGGGGTACCTAGTCCATGTGGAGGCTATATACAGGGGGTACCTAGTCCATGTGGAGGCTATATACAGGGGGTACCTAGTCCATGTGGAGGCTATATACAGGGGGTACCTAGTCCATGTGGAGGCTATATACAGGGGGTACCTAGTCCATGTGGAGGCTATATACAGGGGGTACCTAGTCCATGTGGAGGCTATATACAGGGGGTACCTAGTCCATGTGGAGGCTATATACAGGGGGTACCTAGTCCATGTGGAGGCTATATACAGGGGGTACCTAGTCCATGTGGAGGCTATATACAGGGGGTACCTAGTCCATGTGGAGGCTATATACAGGGGGTACCTAGTCCATGTGGAGGCTATATACAGGGGGTACCTAGTCCATGTGGAGGCTATATACAGGGGGTACCTAGTCCATGTGGAGGCTATATACAGGGGGTACCTAGTCCATGTGGAGGCTATATACAGGGGGTACCTAGTCCATGTGGAGGCTATATACAGGGGGTACCTAGTCCATGTGGAGGCTATATACAGGGGGTACCTAGTCCATGTGGAGGCTATATACAGGGGGTACCTAGTCAATGTGGAGGCTATATACAGGGGGTACCTAGTCCATGTGGAGGCTATATACAGGGGGTACCTAGTCCATGTGGAGGCTATATACAGGGGGTACCTAGTCCATGTGGAGGCTATATACAGGGGGTACCTAGTCCATGTGGAGGCTATATACAGGGGGTACCTAGTCCATGTGGAGGCTATATACAGGGGGTACCTAGTCCATGTGGAGGCTATATACAGGGGGTACCTAGTCCATGTGGAGGCTATATACAGGGGGTACCTAGTCCATGTGGAGGCTATATACAGGGGGTACCTAGTCCATGTGGAGGCTATATACAGGGGGTACCTAGTCCATGTGGAGGCTATATACAGGGGGTACCTAGTCCATGTGGAGGCTATATACAGGGGGTACCTAGTCCATGTGGAGGCTATATACAGGGGGTACCTAGTCCATGTGGAGGCTATATACAGGGGGTACCTAGTCCATGTGGAGGCTATATACAGGGGGTACCTAGTCCATGTGGAGGCTATATACAGGGGGTACCTAGTCCATGTGGAGGCTATATACAGGGGGTACCTAGTCCATGTGGAGGCTATATACAGGGGGTACCTAGTCCATGTGGAGGCTATATACAGGGGGTACCTAGTCCATGTGGAGGCTATATACAGGGGGTACCTAGTCCATGTGGAGGCTATATACAGGGGGTACCTAGTCCATGTGGAGGCTATATACAGGGGGTACCTAGTCCATGTGGAGGCTATATACAGGGGGTACCTAGTCCATGTGGAGGCTATATACAGGGGGTACCTAGTCCATGTGGAGGCTATATACAGGGGGTACCTAGTCCATGTGGAGGCTATATACAGGGGGTACCTAGTCCATGTGGAGGCTATATACAGGGGGTACCTAGTCCATGTGGAGGCTATATACAGGGGGTACCTTGTCCATGTGGAGGCTATATACAGGGGATACCTTGTCCATGTGGAGGCTATATACAGGGGGTACCTAGTCCATGTGGAGGCTATATACAGGGGGTACCTAGTCCATGTGGAGGCTATATACAGGGGGTACCTTGTCCATGTGGAGGCTATATACAGGGGGTACCTTGTCCATGTGGAGGCTATATACAGGGGGTACCTAGTCCATGTGCGGAGGTACAGGTTAGTCGAGGTCATTTGTGTATGTAGGTAGGGGTGAAGTGACTATGCATAGATAATAAACAGTGAGTAGCAGCAGTGTACAAAACAAATGGAGGAGGGGGTCAATGTAAACAGTCAGGTGGACATTCGATTAGTTGTTCAGCAGTCTTATGGCTTGGGGGGTTAGAAGCTGTTAAGGAGCCTTTTGGTCCTAGACTTGGCGCTCCGGTACGCTTGCCGTGCGGTAGCAGAGAAAACAGTCTATGACTTGGGTGACTGGAGTCAATTTTTTGGACTTTCCTCTGTCAATTTACCTGGATTAAGAAAATACACTTTATGACACTGTCAATAAGAATTATTACCATCACAAGGATATAAACCAGAAAGGCCTATCACGTACATGCCCATTATGTCAGTCACCAATGTTTACACCTGACTCTTACATGAGACTTACGAAGATCACATTGAAACGACAGGAGGTGGTCAGCAACGCATTGTGTGTGAATTTCTCCTCAGTCTGGAAGCAATCAGGCTATTGAAAGCGCATACAGTGGGCAATGTCATCAGCACTCTGCACACAAGTCTCCATAAAACTTGTGTTTTGGGACAGAGAATCACCTTCATTATAACTTTGGAGGAAATGCTTTCCTAGTGTGTGGGGAATGTGTTTTCTGGCCTCAAAGACATTTTGAAAACAAGTTATGCTAATCCGTTTGCAATCCCTTCAGCTTTGCTTGCTAGCTTGCTGACTAGCTACAGGGGCTAGCTGGCCAGTTAGCTACACTAGTTAGCTACTGCCATCAAGTTGTTGTTGTGTTATTATAATATTTAGCCTATTCCACCATTTGCAGAATGCATACTGGCATTTGAATACAGCGCGGCCAAAGGGAACACAATGTGGACATGGTGGACACATTTAAACGTAGACGCATGATGCGTTTTGAATTCCGTGATCAGAATACGAAAACTGCATTAACTGTTAGGTCTAGACACAGCCAAAGACAGTGTCTTGTCCTGCCCCTGAAAATCTGCTCTTGCATCAGCAACAAAGCATTCGCGTAGATACATGTCTGACATCAATGTGTGCTCAATTACAATGATCATTTAATATGGTCCATTTCAGAAAATGTTATATTACGTAAACATAGTGTGGTGTAATAGAATGGGTCTGCCTTGTGTGATAGATTTTGTGGGTTTTGACACTCTTATGTAGGTGTCATGACCAGCCATAAAACAACGCAATATACTGTATGTCACAACAGGTCTAAATATATGGGTCACGGCAGTGTTATGACCATATCATGACACGTTATGATGCTAGGTGTCAAATAGAGTGTTACCTATTGCGATGTCATAGATGAACTGGAGTACAACAATAAAATAACATTGCTACACTACAACCGTGTGTATATAGCCATTTGGGATCGAAGCTAGGTCTCCTGGGCATCACAAGACTGTGTTAGCCTGCTGAGCTTAAGTCTACAGTAAGCACTAAGCATTGGGAGCCATTGCAACTCTTCAGGTCTTAGACAAGGTTACTCGTCTCTTGAGTGTGCTTCACCAAACCACTTCCTTAACATGGACAATAAATTAAAGATATCCACTGTAAAATGTGTTATATGTAGTATTAGAGATGATAAATTGTACTTACTCTATTTCACTCAAACTGTAGCCAGATGCCCTGATACAGTCACAGATCATTTTCATGTCAGACACTTTTAACCAAAGAGAAATTTGGAGAGTCCTTCACAGGCAAGAGATGGTTGAATTATTACATTAATATTTTGATCGACAAGACATCTACACTCAACAAAAATATATATAATTTTTACAACTGTACAGCATGCAACATCAATCAAATGCACCTTTCTACTGAGACAATGTAGAAGAAGCTCACCCATTGACTCCATTTTTCTGTAGATTGGCTTCCAATGTAACATTCTCACAACAATGAAGCCTGAAACAGTAACATATCATACTGTTAAGAGGCTACTTAATTAACATTATTATGGCCATGTTTTATATTGTGTCCAATCACGGGTTGAATTCAACCCCCAAAATGTCAAACTTCTGCAGACCAGTGCCAGTGTGACTCCGCACAGACTGAAATGGTCCAGTGTGACAATGAATAACAGGGTTCCCACAATTCCCTTTTTTTTTGTCAATTGGGTGTTAAGATTACTTACTAGTGTACTAATGTTAAGATTACTAGTCCTAAGTAACTACTGCTAACTCAAATCTTGGGTTTCTGACTCTCCAAGTCTAGTCTAAATATTTACAAGATGTGGTACACTGTTGATACACTGTTGAAATGAAGCGCTTTGTAACTAACACCCAAAACTAGTGGTAGCTAAGCTGCCACCAACACAAAGGAGACAAAACCTTAACTTTGCTGGAGTACTGAAACACATCATCTTGGGTTGTTTTGAAACATGACATGGTGTGTTGTAACACCACTTAATCAAGTGTAGTGCAACACCTTGCAGGGGACTGGGAGCCCTACTGTGAAAGTGGCAGTCAGCAGTTGATAACAATTAACAAAGCGGACTCTGCACCCTGGTTTGGTAAAAAGCTGAGGGATGGAGCTGGAGAAATGTAACAACTCTCAAATTCAAAGAATTACTTTATTTTCCACCATAATTTGCTAATAAATTCATTAAAAATCGTACAATGTGATTTTCTGGATTTTTTTTCTCTCATTTTGTCTGTCATAGTTGAAGTGTACCTATGATCAAAATTACAGGCCTCTCTCATCTTTTTAAGTGGGAGAACTTGCACAATTGGTGGCTGACTAAATACATTTTTGCCCCACTGTATATTCTTCAAGAATCAATGGGTACATGTCATTCATTTAGAAGTCCAAAAGTCGATGTTGCAACTGCTGTTTGCACACAATTTTGTGCAGAATTAGGAACCTTCTCTTTTGGTGTTGTGAACAGAAAAGTGAAGATTTAAACACTGTCGTGGGTATTTTACAATTCCAATATAGTGTCAGTATAACCTGTTCAGACTTAACCCTTTTTTATCACAGACTATATAAAATGCCTTTGTTATTAATCAATTATGTATTTATGTTCACTTCTGCATTACCTACATGTTAATGAATTAGCCCTTTTTGTAACAGACATTATGCATTTACCATGTATGTTCCATCTTAGTTTCCTAATTGTTATTCGAGGAAACATTGTGTTTTATATTACAGGTTGGTTGGAAGCTAAATGAAAAGTTACTTACCCTATGCTTTCCAAGTCTGCATGTGCCTTATTGACGAGGAACATGAATTTGTCAGCTGTATTGCTGGTGATGGACTTCACTCCAATGTCAATGTTTCTGGGTTTGTGTTTAGTGAGAGCAACAAGCAAGTCCTGCACTTTCTCATCCGAGAAGTTGTTCTCTGTCAGACTGAAAAATACAGTACAATTTGGCGTGAGGCACAGAAAACACTATTTTAAAAAAACAACAAAAAATATGTGGTAGGCTAAAGTAACTCTCATTAATATAATGTAAGTGCACTCTGAAAGTATTCAGAACCCCTCGACTTGTGTGTAGATTGATGAGGGAAAAAAACGTTTTAAAAAATGTTAGAATAAGGGCTGTAACGTAAACAAAATGTGGAAAACGTCAAGGGGTCTGAATACTTCCCGAATGCCCTGTAACTGAGGTAGAGATATATTTAACAGCAAGAATTTGATAGATGACAAATAAGGTATGATGTTACAGTAAAGATCATGTGATTCTTACTCCAGCTCCAAACTCTTTCCTTCTCCCAGCGCTGTCAACAGACCATCTAAATCATCATCGGCCAGGTCGTCCACCTGCAACCTACAAAAACAAATACCAAAAACAATTAAGTGACAAAAATTACATAAATCATCAATTCAAGAGTTTAAATTAAAACAAATATCTATGTCCAAAAAACCTTTTTTATGAAAGAAACATTATATTAAGCATCAACCAGTTATTATTACTGTAATTAATTTAAATAACATTTGGTGAAATATATACTGTATATATTATTTTATGTATGAAAATCAGCTTTGTTCTAGGGTGAGAAAGGGAAATGCAAATATACTCACTCGAGATGTTGACATTTTTCCAATGCTGGCAGAAGGATTTTTATCTTCTCTGCAGATAACTTGCACCAATTGAGAATGAGTCTTTGGATGCGCTCGCAATGCTGAAAGCAGTACTTCAGCACCCAACAGTCTGTTTTTGTCAGGGGAATGTGAGTCAGATTAAATTCTGTGTATGTATTCATGGCTTTCTTTACAAAATCATCTACATGTAGTTCATATAGACAGTGAAACGCAAAAAGCCACATTGATGAAATGTGATAATCAATGGCGTTTCGATCCTCCTTTTCTTTGTCAATGACTTCCAGAATAAAATGTTTGAGCTGGGTCCAAATTCCTTGAGAACAAGAGATGTATTTTTTATCCTCGAGCCGTTTTCCCACTTCCTTGTTTGCGATGCCGAAGAGAAATTGAACTATGGGTAGCAGGTGACTGTTTTCTTTTCCACGTCGAACCTTGGAAAGTAGCTCTCTAACTTTCTCCTGAGCTTCCTCATCACCCAGTAACATGTATGAGAGGGCTGTGAAAAACTCCTGGAAGCTGAGGTGCATGAAGCTGTACATAGTGGTCTGACTTACTCTTTTCTTTTGGAGAAACTTACACAAGAAGGGGACTTTGGAAGGATCTGACACTGTCTGTGACACACTATCATGGTCAAATAAGACTTGCTGCTCTTCCATTCCCTTTTCTGCCAGCTTGCCTAGTCCTTGGAGGATAGTAAGAGCTGACTGACCCAAATCCTGACAGTCGTGCTTCAACAGCGTGGCAACAAATTCAACAAAGATGGAGGTGGTGGTCTCCAGCGATTGTATCATCTCTGTGCCTTCATCAAACTGCTCCCTATAAACTGTGCAAATGATCCAGCAGATGACTGGAATGAAACATGCGGTGAAAAGGGTTTCATTTTTTCTCACAGAGTCAAAGGCTTGCTGTGAGTGTTGCTTCTTCTTGAAGAATCTATTGAAGTATTCCTCCACCCCCTCTTTAGAAAAGCCCAATATCTCAGCGTATCTCACTGGATGTTTGACCACTTCTTTTAGTTTGTCCAACGCTGTGGACCTGGTGGTAACAAGCAGGAAGGACTCGTGCAATATCTGTTTCCGTATCAGGCCACTCAGTGTCACTTCGGGGGAGCATTGTGTCCATGGGTCCCTGGGAAGGGAGTCTTTAGGTACATCAAGTGAGAATTTGAGCTCATCAAAGCCGTCTACCAGGAAGAGAACCCTCTCAGGAGACTGGTGAAGGACCTGCTTGATCATTGATGATGAACTCTGATCGTAGTTAAGCAGATCCATCAGACTTTTTCTCCCAGTGGCCTGGTTCAGTTCTTTGCACCTCAGGTGAAAAACTAAGTCAAATTGGTCTTCGTAAAGTCTTCCAAAGGCCCAGTCAGACATGATCTTCTGACTGGTAAATGACTTGCCAGTTCCAGAGTGGCCCTGCAGTATCACTGTTCTCTGAATGTCTCCGTGCTCGTCTGGATCAAACAGCCTCTCCACTTTGGTACTCTTGTAGGTCTCGCTGTCCCTCTGGTCCATGACTTGATAAAAGTTCTGTCCTCTGGAGCGGATCTCCTCCTCTCTCTCTCTCTGCTGACGGTGTTTCTGGATGATTAGGGGCTCAGTGTAGCGATCATCTAGCTTCACATGTTCTCCAGGGAGAGAGTTGTACTCCTGCACTGTGGCATATTCACCTCTGATGAATTCCTTGTACTTTAGGCTTATTGTGCTTTTGTTCTCTACACATTGACACAATAACAAAAAGTCAATTCATAATTTTACAAAAGTGTTTCTGTTGTATAATTATTGAAATCATATAACATTATAAGAAATGTAAGTCATTAAAAAGGTGAAAAAAAAACATGGCCTACCTGGTTCACCTCTTTGTTTGCCACTGCATTCTATATAAACGATTGACAAATACATATCACGTAAACCTTCTCACAAGATAGCGCTAATCTTTGCATCTTCATAATTTATTGAAAACGTTATCACGCAACAGTTAGGTTGGGCATTGTTTCACTTGACACATTTCAGTGTTTCCACAAAGAAACATCAGCGCGTCAGGTATTGTTGACAGTTCGGACAATCCTTGTCATGTAATGAAACATTAATTTTATAGATGGGAGAAAAAAAAGATGTAATTAATGAATACAATTACATATAGGGGGGATTTTGTAAGAGCAATGACTTGTTTTTGTCATTTTCCAAATATTTGAAATACTGTACATTTCCCAAATCTGCATTCTGCCAGGAAATGCCCGTCCTGAGAAACTGATCAAAGTTTAAACACTTAAACTTCAAAACAAAAATTATATTCACTGTAAAATGATATGAAGAAGTTTCTTTTAATAGCCCTCTGTGACTTTAAGGAACATTTTTCTTCAAACACTGACTCCTAAAAGATGTGTCCCAAGGTCATCTGTGTTTTAATTAGGAGGTTGCTCCTTTATGTGGTGTGTAGAAAATCTGGCTAACTATGTAAGTAGACTTTGTTAGGGTTCATCTGTGTATTTCTATGTAATAGCCTCATTGTTACTATGTAATTGTACCTTTATTTAGGTATGTCAGTTGAGAACAACTTCTTATTTTCAATGAAAGCTGAGGAACAGTGAGTTAACCGCCTTGTTCAGGGCAGAGTGGCATTTTTTTTTTTTTTACCTTGACAGCTCAGGGATTCAATCTTGCAAGCTTCCGGTTGCAAGTCCAACGCTCTAACCACTAGGCTACCTGCCGCCTCTACACTCTAACCACTAGGCTACCTGCCGCCCTAACAGCTTTGAATAGCATATTCCACAGTACCACATCATGTAACTGTGCTTATACATGCTTACTCAGGTGTTTACATGTTGTAATATCATGCAGCATACCCTGGTTATCTGGCCATTTTGGCATAGTTTATGTGTGGCTACATGTGGTACACTCTGTCCCCCCATAACTTACTATGGGCCAAGATGGCCACAAGCCAATAGTTGTATATTACACAACCAATATGGCCGACCATTGACGTCATTGTTTACATCCTAGCATGCTACTTCTAACCATTAGCCCCACTAGCTGCTAACTGTACTGTGCATAGGGTTATACAGCTCCCTATGCCGGCCTATAGCCTGAGGGCTACTAGCCTGTAACCTAGCTTAGCGTGCTAGCCTCTAGCTATTGCCTGTTTATACTGTATGCCAACCCACAGCCTGTGGCCCACTAGCCTAGCATGCTAGCTGCTAATTGTATCATGTTTATACTGTACCTCATATGCTACCCTAGCCCCTTTATACAATATGGTATAATCATTACTGCTATGTAGCGTGTTAGCCTACTAGCCATAGAGTGCTGTATGCCTATTACCAGATAATACTGTTAGCACACTAGCTTCCTATTGTGTGCTAGCCATAGAGAATTATAGATGCCTCTAGTGGCCAAAGGGCTGTATTAGCATTGGCAGCGCCATTGAGGGCTTCCAACATTTAAAAAAAGATATACTACTTCAAAATGGAGAATGGTACTACCCATGCTGTCACAGATGTTATAACGCACAGATACAAAGATGAGTCCTCTAGCTATCTCTATGATGATAGCTCATTGCTATCCCATTGCTGCTATGCATATTTTACATCATTGCCATTCTGTTTGTATAGCCTTACATGGCTAGTACTCTGGAGTAATTGCCTGTTTCTTCTGTTCTACAGAAAACACTATCACTTCCACTAGTCCCTTCCTCTTGTTTGATGTGTGTGTGTGTGTGTGTGTGTGTGTCTGTTAGTTGTGTAGTAATAAAGTGTGGATTGAATCCATGTCTCCTACTGGTAATTTCCGACCTCTAACTGGGACCCTGGGACAGTTGTACCAGTGGAGGCTGCTGAGGGGAGGACGGCTCATAATAATGTCAGGAATGGAGTACAATGGATGGAATGGAGCGAATGGTATCAAACACATGAAAACCATGTTGATACCAATCCATTGACTCCATTCCAGCCATTAGTATGCTCTGTTCTCCCCTCAGCAGCCTCCACTGAGTTGTACCTATATCTAAACCGACCTCTTTCAGGGGAAACACCAGATGGTGGCCCGCTTTCTCCTTGTGTGATACTGTAGCAGATAGTTGATTATTTGGTCTATAAAATATAGATCTTTCAAATTTGCTTAATATTAATATATATATATATATATATATTTTTTTTTTAAACGTTGGCTTTCAAGAATGCCTGACCTAATCCCAGCCCATGTATCTAAATTGCCAAACATCTTCACTTACCTAAGTCCTGGACCAGATTAGGTTCATTCTCCCTCAGTGTGGAGAGAAAGGTAGATTTCACTTTGTTTCCTCCAGAGTGGAGGGCTTTAAAGAGCTCCCTCATTTTGCTCTGATTAGTCCTGGCAGCGCTGATGTTAGAGTACATCTCTTTATGAATCATGTCTTCAGCGAGCAGCTCATCAGCTATAGGCATCACCATGGTGACCCTCTGAATGAGCTGGGGCATGTACTTGTCCACGAACTGAGCACCTGTGGAGGGGACATATTGGATGATAGTCTCTCACCTAAACCAACCACCTCAATAAATAAACATTCTATATAAACTTAATTATGATATAAATGATATAATATCAAGTTTTATATTATTCAGATTCATTGAAAGTGCCATCTTGGTTGACCATCTTGCTATCTTCGTTAAATGAGTGGCTACAGTGCTGTTCTGGGAATTGCGAAAACACAGTGGGGAAGGCTCTGCACTATCAGAATTCTATCAGAATTCTGCTCAGTTCAAGAGCGGACCACCAGATGAAACCAAACATTTGTCTATCTAAGTCAAGATGGGACAGACGGGCCTTTCACAATGGGAACCACTGTTACAGAGTGGGCAGAACAAGCAAGGAGGTGGGCAGAGCCAAGCACAAGCTAGCGAGATCTTATTGGAGCTTTTCTGCACGCATATTTCCGTTAGGGAACGCCTACCCTCTCAAGTATCCGTGTGCAAGAACTTGAATTTGCACATCTTCTTAAACAACGAACAAGAACAAAACAAAAAACAAAAAAAGTTTGCCAATGAGTCAAGTCTACTCAACGTCATGTCGCAACAAATTCTCGTTTTGGGAACGGAAAAGTGTATTGAGATCGAATGATGACGTCTATGAGAAAACAAGCAGAATGTCGGCCAACTGTAGTTTCGCTATGCTCTATCGCCCCCCTCTGGCTGCCACTGGACTTGCTCTCATCTCCATTACTGGTAGTGAGCGGAAGCCTCCACTGGATGACTCAGTTTTTTACCCCATGTGACACATCTGTGTTTCCCCTTGTAATGTAGGTACTGTAGCTACTGCTTGTATTTAAATGTCACAGATATGAGACTTGCTTGAAAAACATAAACCACACTAATTTAAATGTCATTACATAGTAGAAACATGGAGTGGTATATTAAACAGCCAGGGCTGAGCGATTAGCGCTATTTGAGGTCTGTTTTGGTTCGTTTTTTTCAATTTCGGTTTCATACATTAAATGCAATATGAAATACGACCTTGAAATCATTTTAGAGCTTTGTAATTGAATTTCAAAAGACAAATATTGAGAACATTCAATTGACAAATCACTGAAACCATTCCATTGTCTCTAACAACAAAGAATACATTGATAAGATAAGAGCCCATTATTGCTTATCACTTATTAACCATCATTTATTCACATTACTATTTATTGTCCAGTACTTTGGTATACTTTTTAGCCAGTAGTTCTGAAAGTAGCCTCACGAGCTAAAAGTGGTCCCCGAAAACCACATTGCTTTCTCTTTTAATTTGCTGTGTGCGCGCATCATCGCATCTTGTGCGCGCATCTTGCTAGCTGTCACTCAAATGGTGAGGCGCTGATTGGATTTCGAAGTGCTAGGGGGCTGGCCCACGTGGGGGGAAATTACGCAGCGCAGCATTCGCTTTCAACCTAGGGATTTCGCAGATAATTAAGATTAAACAGTAATTCTGCTCATAGATTATGCATGTATGAACCACACCTTGACACGTCCAGCTCAAAGCTTGTCTGCAAAATGCACACACAGCATGTCTTTAAGGTCCTCATCTGATCTCTGCAGGCAGTAACAGCCAGACAACCATTTAACAATGTTTCTTTGGTCCACAATGAGCCAAGCTCCCCTGTCTAGTGAAAAAAGGTAGCCCATGATCATTTGGTTGCCACATTGCCCATAATGCAGAGCTGTCTGACAAAATCACTATTTTAGTATTTCTTCAAAGTAGATAAAGCATACTTTCAAGACTGCTACAACTATCAGTCATGGTACTAGAACTATCCCTCCCTCTGTCCATTCCTCTATCATGTGGTCAGTGTGCCGGGAAGAATAGGCGCAATGGATTCTGGTCATTGTAGTTCATTACCACGTTTTCTGCATTGAACTAGCGTGAATATTTCTATTTTTTGTAATATACTTTTGAAAACCACAACTCCCTACAGCGTCCCACCGGTCGTTCTTGATTTGATGTCTGTAGTGCTTGATACGATTTCTTTGTAGAGAAGCAGGGTGTTGATGTAACAAAACAAAAACGAAATAAATGGAATTCAAGTAATTGAACCGATGTCGGTCTATGAGTTGTTTAATAATAAATAAATAAAATAAAATCAGGTTAGACTGCAATAGATCTGACTAACTGCATTACTGTAGTACATTAGTATAGTTCAGTGCATTTGGAAACTATTCAGACCCCTTGACTTTCCACATGTTGTTACATTACAGCCTTATTCTAAAATGGATGAACATGTTTTTCCTCATCAATCTACACACAATACCCCACAATGACAGGTTTTTTTAGAAATGTTTGCAAATGTATTACAAATAAAAAACTGAAATACTTTATTTACATAAGTATTCAGACCCTTTGCTATGAGACT
This sequence comes from Oncorhynchus mykiss, assembly GCF_013265735.2. Lineage (NCBI taxonomy): Eukaryota > Metazoa > Chordata > Actinopteri > Salmoniformes > Salmonidae > Oncorhynchus > Oncorhynchus mykiss. The sequence continues at coordinate 82,063,198 of NC_048572.1, forward strand.
CGAAATTGAGCTCAGGTGCATCCTGTTTCCATTGATCATCCTGGATGCATGTTTCTATAACTTGATTGGAGTCCACCTGTGGTAAGTTAAATTGATTGGACATGATTTGGAAAGGCACAAACCTGTCTATATATGGTCCCACAGTTGGCAGTGCATGTCAGAGCAAGTCATTAGGGTCGAATGAATTGTCTGTAGAGCTCTGAGATAGGATTGTGTCAAGGCACAGATCTGGGAAAAAAATCTCTATAGCATTGAAGGTCCCCAAGAACTCAGTGGCCTCCATCACTCTTAAATGGAATAAATTTAGAACCACCAAGACTCTTCCTAGAGATGACCATCCGGCCAAACTGCGCAATCGGGGGAGAAGGGCCTTGGTCATGGAGGTGACCAAGAACCCCATGGTTACAGCCTCAAAGCTGTCATCAAGGCAAAGGGTGGCTACTTTGAAGAATCTAAAATGTATTTTTATTTGTTTAACAGTTTTTGGTTACTACATGATTCCATATGTGTTATTTCATAGTTGATGTCTTCACTATTTTATTCTAGAATGTAGAAAATAGTACAAATAAAGAAAACAACTTGAATAAGTAGGTGTGTCCAAACTTTTGACTTGGTACTGTATTTTTAATTTGTAATAAATTTGCAGAAATGTCTAAACCTGTTTTTTGCTTTGTCATTATGGGGTATTGTGTGTAGTTGTGGAAAAGTCAAGGGGTCTGAATACTTTCTGAATGCACTGTATCTCAGACCATATCCAGGTCTAACTTACTGTCTTCAGACGACTCCATTTTGTTCATCAGGAAAGGTCACACTGCAGCATTAAATCGTCTCTCTTCACTGGTTGTCTACTAGGGAAACAGTCAGTTATGCTCCACAATTATGTGCCCATATGCAATAGCTAATGTTAATGCATACAGTATATGGAGTATTCTCTATATGTAACAGTATATCTTTAGACCGTCCCCTCGCCCATACCCGGGCGCGAACCAGGGACCCTCTGCACACATCAACAACAGTCACCCTCGAACCATCGTTACCCATCGCTCCACAAAAGCCGCGGCCCTTGCAGAGCAAGGGGAACTACTACTTCAAGGTCTCAGAGCAAGTGACGTCACCGACTGAAACGCTATTTAGCGCGCACCGCTAACTAAGCTAGCCGTTTCACATCCGTTACATATGCAACAGATATTGAGACCACTTCCCTTTCTATAGTTTGAAATGTCTGTAGTATAATTTTTCTTGGACTCTCTGGGGCCCACAAATCCTTTTTATTTTGGTTTCTACGGAGGGCACACCGAAACATATTTGACTTCCTCTTTGTCTTTGTGTTGATAAAAAAAACAGCAAGTTTCTGTTTGCTGTGTTCAAGTGGACTTATACTCACCGTTCACATCCTCAGCTAAAGTTAATGGATAACATCATGTCTTTCAAATCACATCAATCTAAAGGCTGTAACTTCAACATGTTAAAGGTGCGGGGTTCGCTGACTTGCTGTATGTTTGTCTCCAGTGGTTATTTAAAACTAAGACATATTCCAGCAGAAGGACGGGGGTTTACTCTTCCCTGCTCCCTGACAAACTGTAAACCACTCCCCCTTACACTTCCTGGAACTCATGCACGTGCAGCAACGTGGAAGGAGAAGGATCACAGACACACAGAGATTGGGCAAGTTCGTTTCGCATGGCCGGGTGCCCCGGGTGGACAGAGTTTGCACATTTTAGACCGTTCCATTGGTCCTTATACTGCACTGTTGGAACTAGAAGCACAAGCATTTCGCTACACTCGCATTACCCTCTACAGAATCGGTGTCCCGACCTCGGGAGTGTTGAACTAATGTGATTAACACGAGGTTGTAAGAAACAAAACAAAAAGTCCCAGGACAAAGACATATCTGATATGGGCAGAACGTTTAAATTCTTGTTAATCAAACTGCACTGTCCAATTTACAGTAGCTATTACAGTGAAATAATACCATGCTATTGTTTGAGGAGAGTGCACAATTATGAACTCGAAAATGTATGAATAAACCAATTAGGCACATTTGGGCAGTCTTGACACAGAATTTTGAATAGATATGCAATAGTTCATTGGATTAGTCTAAAATGTTGCACATTCACTGATGCCATCTAGTGGCCAAAGTCTAAACTGCACATGGGCTAGAATAATTCACTATGGCCTTTCTCTTGCATTTCAAAGATGGAGAAAAAAAAGAAAAAAAAGAAAAAAAAATGTCTTTGTATTATCTTTTACTAGATGTATTCAACGACAGTGATTTCACATTTCCACAAACATCAAAGTGTTTCCTTTCAAATGGTATCAAGAAAATGCATATCCTTGCTTCAGGTCCTGAGCAACAGGCAGTTAGATTTGGATATGTCACTATAGGTGAAAAGGGGAAAAAAGGGGATAATCTTGACATCTGCTAACCATGTGTACGTGACAAATACAATTTGACTATATTTTTATATAAGTGTAATATTGGGATGCAAACTCAATGTAATACATTTCAACTTTATATCTGACATGGTATGGTCTTCTCTTATTTCAGCCCATAATCATGTGTGAGGTGTATACTTTTGTTTCAAATTAGATTAGTTTAAGACTACCAAGAAACACTATGTGTGACCATGATTTAACCCACTGCAGTAAAAGGTTAAGAATATCTGTCTTGAGTTCAGTTTATAACGAAAGCCACTTGGATTAATGTACAACAACAAAAAACTCTTTAAATCAAATCAAATCAAATGTATTTATATAGCCCTTCGTACATCAGCAGATATCTCAAAGTGCTGTACAGAAACCCAGCCTAAAACCCCAAACAGCAAGCAATGCAGGTGTAGAAGCACGGTGGCTAGGAAAAACTCCCTAGAAAGGCCAAAACCTAGGAAGAAACCTAGAGAGGAACCAGGCTATGAGGGGTGACCAGTCCTCTTCTGGCTGTGCCGGGTGGAGATTATAGAAGGACGGGGGTTTACTCTTCCCTGCTCCCTGACAAACTGTAAACCACTCCCCCTTACACTTCCTGGAACTCATGCACGTGCAGCAACGTGGAAGGAGAAGATGTTCAAATGTTCATAAATGACCAGCATGGTCCAATAATAATAATCATAGTAGTTGTCGAGGGTGCAGCAAGTCAGCACCTCAGGAGTAAATGTCAGTTGGCTTTTCATAGCTGATCATTAAGAGAATCTCTACCACTCCTGCTGTCTCTAGAGAGTTGAAAACAGCAGGTCTGGGACAGGTAGCACGTCCGGTGAACAGGTCAGGATTCCATAGCCTCAGACAGAACAGTTGAAACTGGAGCAGCAGCACGGCCAGGTGGACTGGGGACAGCAAGGAGTCATCATGCCAGGTAGTCCTGAGGCATGGTCCTAGGGCTCAGGTCCTCCGAGAGAGAGAAAGAAAGAGAGAAAGAGAGAATTAAAGAGAGCATACTTAAGTTCACACAGGACACCTGATAAGACAGAAGAAGTACTCCGGATATAACAAACTGACCCTAGCCCCCCGACACATAAACTACTGCAGCATAAATACTGGAGGCTGAGACAGGAGGGGTCAGGAGACACTGTGGCCCCATCCGATGATATCCCTGGACAGGGCCAAACAGGAAGGACATAACCCCACCCACTTTGCCAAAGCACAGCACCCACACCACTAGAGAGATATCTTCAACCACCAACTTACCATCCTGAGACAAGGCCGAGTATATATTATTGATTGATGTTACCATGACTACCCGTCCCATAAATATTTTGACTAGTGGTGTTTTTGCAAATGATATCAGCGAACACTGCGCTATTGCTTGCATTAGAGATACAAAATTGAAAAACTCTGTCCTTTGCATAAATGTGAAGAGAAATGTAAAAAAAAATCTCACCCCAGGCTTTCCTTCATGATCTACATTTTGTAGATCTTATTTCTACTACTTTCATACCAGACCCTGTTCTGGCACTTGAATAATTCTATTTTTACCCCTCTGGCGGATTAACATGCACCTTTCAAGCAACTCAGCGTCAAAAAAAGAAATAATACATTTGACTCTACTTTACTAAGAAATCAAGCCTGGGTCAAGGCTGGTAGACAAACTGTCTCGTAACCTGAATGGCAGCTATTTAGGTAATTGAGAAATAGGTGCACTGCCTCAGTTAAACAGGCCATATCAAACTACTTCCTTAGCGATGATAGCGAAGATGAAGAGGGGGGGGGTGTCCAACACAATCAGGGTCGGTCCCAACCGTGGCCAGTATAGACCAGCTCCTCGGTGCCTGAGAGGACAGAAAACACACAAAGTCTTTATTGTAAAATAGATTGTGTTCTAAATTATTTATCTGGTTAATAAAGACTAAATAAATAAATAAATACTCCAAGAGTTTATTGTCATTTTAAATGTAAAACATGGTAACACACCTTTGCCTTTGTTCACAGAAACACAACCTATGGGTGTCTGGATGATCTATCTATGGGTGTCTGGATGATCTATCTATGCATGTCTGGATGATCTATCTATGGGTGTCTGGATGATCTATCTATGCATGTCTGGATGATCTATCAATGCATGTCTGGATGATCTATCTATGGGTGTCTGGATGATCTATCTATGCGTGTCTGGATGATCTATCTATGGGTGTCTGGATGATCTATCTATGCATGTCTGGATGATCTATCTATGGGTGTCTGGATGATCTATCTATGGGTGTCTGGATGATCTATCTATGCATGTCTGGATGATCTATCTATGCATGTCTGGATGATCTATCTATGCGTGTCTGGATGATCTATCTATGCATGTCTGGATGATCTATCTATGCATGTCTGGATGATCTATCTATGCATGTCTGGATGATCTATCTATGCATGTCTGGATGATCTATCTATGCATGTCTGGATGATCTATCTATGCATGTCTGGATGATCTATCTATGGGTGTCTGGATGATCTATCTATGGGTGTCTGGATGATCTATCTATGGGTGTCTGGATGATCTATCTATGGGTGTCTGGATGATCTATCTATGGGTGTCTGGATGATCTATCTATGGGTGTCTGGATGATCTATCTATGGATGTCTGGATGATCTATCTATGGGTGCCTGGACACCCTTACCCATACCATCCATTTAAAAGGAGAGACATCAATGTGGCTACAGGGGTATTATCATATTTTGGACTGATACACAGAAATACATGAAAGTGGGATTTCTTTTCAGTGAGGTTTTTTTCTTCTATGAGATTGTAGACATGTCTAATCGATTAATGTGCAACGGGAGATATCAAACTGCTATCTTTTTCGTAGTGTAGTTGGCCAACACGTCATCAACGATGAGGCCACACATGGTTTGTAGTTGGCTAAGACGTCATCAACGAGGACGGCCACACATGGTTTGTAGTTGGCTAAAACGTAATCAACGAGGGCGGCCACACATGGTTTGCGAGGCAGAGGTCCCGGGGTTCTAGTCTCGGTGCGAGCTTGTGTGGGATGAAGTGTCAAGGTTAATCAAGCCTTACTGACCTCCGTCACTCATACTTACACACGTCCCCACTGGTTCTCTTTGTAGTGATCTGTCTTCTTTTCTTAGATAGTGTATCAGTCATTCAGCCTTATAGCCGGAGGCCTCAGTCCCATTCTTCCTAGTCTAAACCGGCACCTCTCTTGGAGACCACGACCAACAGGTGAGGCTCTTGTTCAGTAGACATGGAATCCACCCATGGTTATATTTTAACACGCCCCCCCTGGCTCGTCTTGCTGACCAGGTTGCTGGTGTTTCACATGATGGTTCCATCACTCCTGGTAACCACCATGACCAGCTGGGGCTTGTGGAGAACCACCTGTGTTATACGAACGAGGACCAGAATGGAAATACCTTGTTAGACTGTCTTGTGTTTTTAATCCTCAAATATTTATAGTGTAATGATAATATACATATATCATAATATATACATATACATAATATGATATATAGCATCACCCACCTGTAGCACGCGCTCCAGCAGGTATATCTCTCTGGTCACCCCCAAAACCAATTCTTTCTTTGGCCGCCTCTCAGATTTATACACAGTGTACAACACATTAAAACAACAACAACAACTTAATAACATACTCTTTCCATGACAGACTGAGTAGGTGATTCCGGGTGTAAGCTATGATTGCTTATTGATGTCACTTGTTAAATCCACTTTAATCAGTGTAGATGAAGGGGATGAAACAGGTTAAAAAGGTTTTTAAAACTTGAGACATACATAGATTGTGTATGTGTATGATTCAGAGGGTGAATGGGCAAGACAAAATAACTAAGTGCCGTTGAATGGCTATGTTAGCTGGTGCTAGGCGCATTGTTTTGTGTGAAGAACTACAACGCTACCTTGTTTTTCAGTTTTTATTTTGAGATATCCAGACCACCACCCAAAGGACATCTAGCTAACTTGACACAACTGTGGGAAGCATTGGAGTCAACATGGGTCAGCATCCCTGTGTAATGCTTTTGACACCTTGTACAATCCACGCCCCGACAAATTGAGGCTATTCTGAGGGCAAAACGGGGTTGGAACTCAATATTAGGAAGGTTTCCTTCATGTTTTGTACACTGAGTGCTGAGTGCATTCCAGGGATTAGGGAATGAAAAATAATTTATTTTAATTTTTTGTTACCAGTTCTCAAGATTTGAAAATAATGGTTCTGTTCCGGAACCCAAGAGATTACTTTCGTTCTCAGTTCTGTTTCTCAGAAAATGTTTTTCTTTTTCGTTTTTCTTTTTCGTTTTTCTGTTCTGCTCCCTGAACCGGTTACAACTAGGTAGCATGCCTGGTGAAGAAGTCAGGGTTCCATAGCCACAGGCTAAACAGCAGAAACAGGAACAGCAGCACGAACAGATGGACTGGGGACGGGGACAGCCAGGAGTCATCAGGCCAGGTAGTCCTGAGGCATGGTCCTAGGGCTCAGGCTAGGGAGGAGAGAGAGAGAGATGGGAAAATGAAGACCAGAGCAAAAGCAGTTGGATGCCAAGGAAGGAGTGTTGAAAAGGCGTTGATGCTCGTTTGGAGGTTTGTTAGCACAGTGTCCAAAGAAGGCCCAGATGTATACAGAATGGTGTCGTCTGCATAGAGGTGGATCACAGAATCACCAGCAGCAAGAGCAGCATAATTGATATGTACAGAGGAAAGAGTCTGCCCAATAATTGAACCCTGTGGCACCCCCATAGAGACTGCCAGAGGTCCGGACAACAGGCCCTCCGATTTGACACACTGAACTCTGTCTGAGAAGTAGTTGGTGAACCAGGCGAGGCAGTCATTTGAGAAGCAAAGACTATTGAGACTGCCGATAAGAATGTGGTGATTGACAGAGTCGAAAGCCTTGGCCAGGTCGATGATGACAGCTGCAGAGTACAGTCTTTTATTGATGGCAGTTATGATACCGTTTAGGACCTTGAGCGTAGCTGAGGTGCACCCATGGCCAGCTCGGAAACCTGATTGCATAGTGGAGAAGGTACGGTGGGATTGAAATGGTCTGTAATCTGTTTGTTAACTTCGTATGGCTGCAGGGGCAGTATTGAGTAGCTTGGATGAAAGGTGCCCAGAGTAAACGGCCTGCTCCTCAGTCCTAGTTGCTAATATATGCATATGATTATTAATATTGGATAGAAAACACTCTGAAGTTTCTTAAACTGTTTGAATGATGTCTGTGAGTATAACAGAACTCATATGGCAGGCAGAAACCTGAGAAGAAATCCAAACAGGAAGTGGGAAATCTGAGGTTGGTCGATTTTCAACCCGGACCCTATTGAATACACAGTGTGATATTGGTTATGTTGCACTTCTGAAGGCTTCCACTAGATGTCAACCGTCTTTAGAAATTTGAATGAGGCTTCTACTGTGATGTGGAACTGGGTGAGAGCTCTTTGAGTCAGTGGTCTGGCAGAGAGCCAGGTCCTGGTCATGCGCATTTCACATGATAGCGACCTGCGTTCCATGGCTTTTCTACAGACAATGGAAATGTCCGGTTGGAACATTGATGATTTATGATAAAAACATCCTAAAGATTGATTCTCTACTTAGTTTGAAATGTTTCTACGACTTGTAATATAACTTTTTAAAGTTTTTGTCCGAGGTTATGCTGGACCTGCATGAGCGTTTGGATTTGTGTACCTAACGCCCTAACAAAAGTAGAAGTAAAAGTAAAAAGTAAAAGTAAAAACAAGACGATAGTTTGGTTCTGGCATGAGAAACTCAAACGAGAATCTGACAAAGACAGAAGCAGGAACAGAGAGAGAAATAGAGACCCAATCAGAGGGAAAAAGGGAACAGGTGGGAAAAGGGTGAACGAGGTAGTTAGAGAAGACAAGGAACAGCTGGGGGAAGGAGGGGAAGAGAAGGCAACCCAATACGACCAGCAGAGGGAGACAGGGTGAAGAGAAAGAACAGGAACAAGACACAACATGACAATAAATGACAGTACCCCCCCACTCACCGAGCGCCTCCTGGCGCACTCGAGGAGGAAACCTGGCGGCAACGGAGGAAATCATCGATCAGCGAACGGTCCAGCACGTCCCGAGAGGGAACCCAACTCCTTTCCTCAGGACCGTACCCCTCCCAATCCACTAGGTACTGATGACCACGGCCCCGAGGACGCATGTCCAAAATCTTACGGACCCTGTAGATAGGTGCGCCCTCGACAAGGATGGGGGGGGGGGGGGAGACGAGCGGGGGCGCGAAGAACGGGCTTAACACAGGAGACATGGAAGACCGGGTGGACGCGACGAAGATATCGCGGAAGAAGAAGTCGCACTGCGACAGGATTAATGATCTGAGAAATACGGAACGGACCAATGAACCGCGGGGTCAACTTGCGAGAAGCTGTCTTAAGGGGAAGGTTCTGAGTGGAGAGCCAAACTCTCTGACCGCGACAATATCTAGGACTCTTAGTTCTACATTTATTAGCGGCTCTCACAGTCTGCGCCCTATAACGGCAAAGTGCAGACCTGACCCTCTTCCAGGTGCGCTCGCAACGTTGGACAAAAGCCTGAGCGGAGGGGACGCTGGACTCGGCGAACTGAGACGAGAACAGCGGAGGCTGGTACCCGAGGCTACTCTGAAAAGGAGATAGCCCGGTCGCAGACGAAGGAAGCGAGTTGTGGGCGTATTCTGCCCAGGGGAGCTGTTCTGACCAAGACGCAGGGTTACGAAAAGAAAGACTGCGTAAGATGCGACCAATAGTCTGATTGGCCCGTTCTGCTTGACCGTTAGACTGGGGGTGAAAGCCGGAAGAGAGACTGACGGAAGCCCCAATCAAACGGCAAAACTCCCTCCAAAATTGAGACGTGAATTGCGGACCCCTGTCTGAAACGACGTCTGACGGAAGGCCATGAATTCTGAAAACATTCTCGATGATGATTTGTGCCGTTTCTTTAGCAGAAGGGAGCTTAGCAAGGGGAATAAAATGAGCCGCCTTAGAGAACCTATCGACAACCGTAAGAATAACAGTCTTCCCCGCTGACGATGGCAGTCCGGTGATAAAATCTAAGGCGATGTGAGACCACGTCGAGAGGGAATGGGAAGCGGCCTGAGACGGCCGGCAGGAGGGGAGTTACCGGACTTAGTCTGCGCGCAGACCGAACAAGCAGCCACGAAACGACGCGTGTCATGCTCCCGGGTGGGCCACCAAAAACGCTGGCGAATGGAAGCAAGCGTACCCCGAACGCCAGGGTGGCCGACTAACTTGGCAGAGTGAGCCCACTGAAGAACGGCCAGACGAGTAGGAACGGGAACGAAAAGAAGGTTCCTAGGACAAGCGCGCGGCGACGGAGTGTGAGTGAGTGCTTGCTTTACCTGCCTCTCAATTCCCCAGACAGTCAACCCGACAACACGCCCCTCAGGGAGAATCCCCTCGGGGTCAGTGGAGGCTACTGAAGAACTGAAGAGACGAGATAAAGCATCAGGCTTGGTGTTCTTAGAGCCCGGACGATAAGAAATCACGAACTCGAAACGAGCGAAAAACAGCGCCCAACGAGTCTGACGCTCATTAAGTCGTTTGGCAGAACGGATGTACTCAAGGTTCCTATGGTCAGTCCAAACGACAAAAGGAACGGTCGCCCCCTCCAACCACTGTCGCCATTCGCCTAGGGCTAAGCGGATGGCGAGCAGTTCGCGGTTTCCCACATCATAGTTACGTTCCGACGGCGACAGGCGATGAGAAAAATACGCGCAAGGGTGGACCTTGTCGTCAGAGAGGGAGCGCTGAGAAAGAATGGCTCCCACGCCCACCTCTGACGCGTCAACCTCGACAACGAACTGTCTAGAGACGTCAGGTGTAACAAGGATAGGTGCGGATGTAAAACGATTCTTGAGGAGATCAAAAGCTCCCTGGGCGGAAACGGACCACTTAAAGCACGTCTTGACAGAAGTAAGGGCTGTGAGAGGAGCTGCCACCTGACCGAAATTACGGATGAAACGACGATAGAAGTTCGCGAAGCCGAGAAAGCGCTGCAGCTCGACGCGTGACTTAGGGACGGGCCAATCAATGACAGCTTGGACCTTAGCGGGATCCATCTTAATGCCTTCAGCGGAAATAACAGGACCAAGAAATGTGACGGAGGAGGCATGAAAAGTGCACTTCTCAGCCTTCACAAAAAGACAATTCTCTAAAAGGCGCTGGAGGACACGTCGAACGTGCTGAACATGAATCTGGAGTGACGGTGAAAAAATCTGGATATCGTCAAGGTAAACGAAAACAAAGATGTTCAGCATGTCTCTCAGGACGTCATTGACTAATGCCTGAAAGACAGCTGGAGCGTTAGCGAGGCCGAAAGGAAGAACCCGGTATTCAAAGTGCCCTAACGGAGTGTTAAACGCCGTCTTCCACTCGTCCCCTTCCCTGATGCGCACGAGATGGTAAGCGTTACGAAGGTCCAACTTAGTGAAAAATCTGGCTCCCTGCAGGATCTCGAAGACTGAAGACATAAGAGGAAGCGGATAACGATTCTTCACTGTTATGTCATTCAGCCCTCGATAATCTATGCAGGGGCGCAGAGACCCGTCCTTCTTTTTGACAAAAAAACCCCCCGCTCCGGCGGGAGAGGAGGAGGGGACTATGGTACCGGCGTCAAGAGCTACAGACAAATAATCTTCGAGAGCCTTACGTTCGGGAGCCGACAGAGAGTATAGTCTACCCCGGGGGGGAGTGGTTCCCGGAAGGAGATCAATACTACAATCATACGACCGGTGTGGAGGAACACCGTGCGCAGATCGTGATATTCCTCCGGCACCCCTGTCAAATCACCAGGCTCCTCCTGTGAAGAAGAGACAGAGGAAACAGGAGGGATAGCAGACATTAAACATTTCACATGACAAGAGACGTTCCAGGAGAGGATAGAATTACTAGACCAATTAATAGAAGGATTATGACAAACTAGCCAGGGATGGCCCAAAACAACAGGTGTAAAAGGTGAACGAAAAATTAAAAAAGAAAGGGTTTCGCTATGATTACCAGAGACAGTGAGGGTTAAAGGTAGCGTCTCACGCTGAATCCTGGGGAGAGGACTACCATCCAAAGCGAACAAGGCCGTGGGCTCCCTTAACTGTCTGAGAGGAATGTCATGTTCCCGAGCCCAGGTCTCGTCCATAAAACAGCCCTCCGCCCCAGAGTCTATCAAGGCACTGCAGGAAGCTGACGAACCGGTCCAGCGTAGATGGACCGACAAGGTAGTGCAGGATCTTGAAGGAGAGACAGGAGTAGTAGCGCTCACCAGTAGCCCTCCGCTTACTGATGAGCTCTGGCTTTTACTGGACATAAAGTGACAAAATGACCAGCAGAACCGCAATAGAGACAGAGGCGGTTGGTGATTCTCCGTTCCCTCTCCTTAGTCGAGATGCGGATACCTCCCAGCTGCATAGGCTCAGCACCCGAGCCGGCAGAGGAAGATGGTAGTGATGCGGAGAGGGGGGCAACGGAGAACGCGAGCTCCTTTCCACGAGCTCGGTGACGAAGATCAACCCGTCGCTCTATGCGAATAGCGAGTTCAATCAAGGAATCCACGCTGGAAGGAACCTCCCGGGAGAGAATCTCATCCTTTACCTCCGCGCGGAGACCCTCCAGAAAACGAGCGAGCAAAGCCGGCTCGTTCCAGTCACTGGAGGCAGCAAGAGTGCGAAACTCAATAGAGTAGTCTGTTATGGATCGATTACCTTGACATAGGGAAGACAGGGCCCTGGAAGCTTCCTCCCCAAAAACAGAACGATCAAAAACCCGTATCATCTCCTCCTTAAAGTCCTGATACTGGTTAGTACACTCAGCCCTTGCCTCCCAGATTGCCGTGCCCCACTCACGAGCCCGTCCAGTAAGGAGAGATATGACGTAGGCGATACGAGCTGTGCTCCTGGAGTAAGTGTTGGGCTGGAGAGAAAACACAATATCACACTGGGTGAGGAACGAGCGGCATTCAGTGGGCTCCCCAGAGTAACACGGCGGGTTATTGATTCTGGGCTCCGTAGATTCGAAAGCCCTGGAAGTGGCCGGTGGATCGAGGCAGAGATGGTGAATCTGTTCTGTGAGGTTGGAGACTTGGGCGGCCAGGGTCTCAACGGTATGTCGAGCAGCAGACAATTCCTGCTCGTGTCTGCCTAGCATCGCTCCCTGGATCTCGACGGCTGAGTGGAGAGGATCCGAAGTCGCTGGGTCCATTCTTGGTCAGATTCTTCTGTCATGCACGTGATTGAGGACCCAAAAGCGGTTTAACAAAAACAGAGTTCTTTAATGTCGAAACACAGGTAAGACATAGATCCTCTTCAAATGGATATGATGGCAAAATAAACAACCCGCAGAGAGGGCGACAAATGAAACATAAAGTCCTTCTGAATATCACAGAAGAGTTCCCCTTCTAGCAGCAGAGGAGAATAGCTGGGTTAGAGTCCTCTTCTAGCAGCAGAGGGGATTAGCTGGGTTGTAGAGGACAGAGGTACCTGATCACACGTAGCCTCAGATGAACAGGCAGATTCTGACAGGACAGGACAAGGTTGAAGCAAACAAGACGATAGTTTGATTCTGGCATGAGAAACTCAAACGAGAATCTGACAAAGACAGAAGCAGGAACAGAGAGAGAAATAGAGACCCAATCAGAGGGAAAAAGGGAACAGGTGGGAAAAGGGTGAACGAGGTAGTTAGAGAAGACAAGGAACAGCTGGGGGAAGGAGGGGAAGAGAAGGCAACCCAATACGACCAGCAGAGGGAGACAGGGTGAAGAGAAAGAACAGGAACAAGACACAACATGACAATACATGACATTATCAAACAAAAGATATATGTACTGTGTAACATGAAGTCCTATGAGTGTCATCTGATGAAGATCATCAAATGTTAGTGATTAATTTTATCTCTATTTGTGCTTTTTGTGACTCTTCTCTTTGGCTGGAAAAAGGGCTTGGTTTTTCTGTGAGTTGGTGGTGATCTAACATAATCATATGTGGTGCTTTCGCTGTAAAGCCTATTTGAAATAGGACACTGTGGTGGCATTAACTACAAGATTATGAGAGAAAATGGTATAAGATACTTGTTTGTTTGAGGAATTTTAATAATGAGATTTCTGTTGTTTTGAATTTGGCGCCGTGCACTTTCACTGGCTGTTGTCATATCGATCCTGTTAACGGGATTGCAGCCATAAGAACCTGGCTTTCAAATATTTTAGATAGGCAGGGCAGGATGGATATAGGTCTATAACAGTTTAGGTCTAGAGTGTCTCCCCCTTTGAAGAGGGGGATGACTGTGGCAGCATTCCAATCTTTGTGGATCTCAGACGACACGAAAGATTACAGGCTAGTAATAGGAGTTGCAGGTTTATTCTAAAAATGATACAATTATCAATCTATACACAAAACCCCATAATTACAAAAAAAACAGGTTTTTAGAAATGTTTGGAAATATATAAAAAATAAAGTAATGTAAATATCACATTTACATACGTATTCAGAACATTTACTCAGTACTTAGTTGAAGCACCTTTGGCAGCAACTACAGCGGAAAGCCTTCTTGGGTATGACACTACAAGCTTGACACATCTGTATTTGAGGAGTTTCTACCATTCATCTCTGCAAATACTCTCAAACTCTGTCAGGATGTACGGGGAGGGTGCCGCAGTGCTATTTTCAGGTCTCTCCAGAGATATTAGATCGGGATCAAGTTCGGGCTCTGGCTGGGCCACTCAAGGACATTCAGAGACTTGTTTCCAAGCCACTCCTGCATTGTTTTGGCTGTGTGCTTAGGGTCGTTTTTCTGTTGGAAGGTGAACCTTCGCCACAGTCTGAGGTCCTGACCAAAGCAGGTTTTCGTCAAGGATCTCTCTGTAATTTGCTCTGTTCATCTTTCCGTCGATCATGAATAGTCTCCCAGTCCCCACAGCATGATGCTGCCTCCACCATGCCAGGTTTCCTCCAGGCGTGACGCTTGGCATTCAAGCCAAAGTGTTCAATCTTGGTTTCATCAGACCAGAGAATCTTGTTTCCCATGGTCAGAGTCTTTAGGTGCCTTTTGTTAAACTCCAAGTGGGCTGTCATGTGCCTTTTACTAAGGAGTGGCTTCCGTCTGACCACCCTACCATTATGGCCTGATTGGTGGAGTGCTGCAGAGATCGTTGTTCTTCTGGAAGATTCTCACATCTCCACTAAGGAACTCTGGAGCTCTATCAGAGTGATCATCGGGTTCTTGGTCACATCTCTGACCAATATCCATCTCCCCTGATTGCTCAGTTTGACAGGGTGGCCAGCTCTAGAAAGAGTATTGGTGGTTCCAAACTTCTTCCATTTAAGAATGATGGAGGCCAATGAGTTCTTGGGGACCTTCAAAGCGGCAGAAATGTTTTTGTGCCCTTCCCCAGGTCTGTTTCTCTACACAATCCTATCTCAGAGCACTACGAGCAATTCCTTTAACCTCACTGCTTGTTTTTAGCTCTGACATGCACCGTCAACTGTGGGACCTTATATAGACAGGTGTGTGCTTTTTCAAACTATGTCAAAACAATTGAATTTACCACAGGTGGACTCCAATCAAGTAGTAGAAACCTCTCAATGATTACCAAAGGAAACAGGATGCACCTGAGCTCAATTTAGAGTCTCATAGCAAAGTGTCTCTTTGTTATTTTTTATATGTTTGCTAACATTCCTAAAAACCTGTTTTTTCTTTGTGATTATGGGGTATTGTGTGTAGATTTTTATTCAATACATTTTAGAATAAGGCTGTAACGTAACAAAATGTTGAAAGAGTCAAGTGGTCAGAATACTTTCAGAAGGCAATGTACATGGGTATTTTTGAGGAAATGCTATTTCAATCTCAAGGGTATTTTCTGTTAAGTGCTACACCACAAACACTGCTAATGGTGACACGTGACTCGTCCACTTCCCATAAACCATCCATCACTGCTGCTCCGTACACACTCAAGTTGTACAACTGAGCTACAACGACTTTGGTGAACAATGACACAAGCTTAGTGGAAAGTCGACACAGAACAATGGTTGTGTCAATAATTTTTTTGCAGAAAAACCTTCTGTTGTCTGTGTCCAAAAATGAACTGTTATTACAAACATTGTGTCAAGTGTGTTGTACAACCTGAGTCTGTGCAGGTCCTGCCTGCATGCCTGTCTGTCCTGCCTGCATGCCTGTCTGTCCTGCCTGGGACTCTTATATAACCCTATGTTCTGTAACTCTGATGGGGAGGTACTCTTATGTAACTATATCAGAGTTACAGAACATAGGGTTACATAAGAGTCCCTCCCCATCAGAGTTACAGTACATAGGGTTACATAAGAGTCCCTCCCCATCAGAGTTACAGTACATAGGGTTACATAAGAGTCCCTCCCTATCAGAGTTACAGTACACACTGTAGGGTTACATAAGAGTCCCTCCCTATCAGAGTTACAGTACATAGGGTTACATAAGAGTCCCTCCCCATCAGAGTTACAGTACACACTGTAGGGTTACATAAGAGTCCCTCCCTATCAGAGTTACAGTACATAGGGTTACATAAGAGTCCCTCCCCATCAGAGTTACAGTACACACTGTAGGGTTACATAAGAGTCCCTCCCTATCAGAGTTACAGAACATAGGGTTATATAAGAGTCCCTCCCCATCAGAGTTACAGTACATAGGGTTATATAAGAGTCCCTCCCCATCTGAGTTACAGTACACACTGTAGGGTTACATAAGAGTCCCTCCCCATCAGAGTTACAGTACACACTGTAGGGTTATATAAGAGTCCATCCCTATCAGAGTTACAGTACATAGGGTTATATAAGAGTCCCTCCCCATCAGAGTTACAGTACATAGGGTATTAAAAGAGTCCCTCCCCATCAGAGTTACAGTACATAGGGTTATATAAGAGTCCCTCCCTATCAGAGTTAAAGTACATAGGGTTATATAAGAGTCCCTCCCCATCAGAGTTACAGTACATAGGGTTACATAAGAGTCCCTCCCCATCAGAGTTACAGTACATAGGGTTACATAAGAGTCCCTCCCTATCAGAGTTACAGTACACACTGTAGGGTTACATAAGAGTCCCTCCCTATCAGAGTTACAGTACATAGGGTTACATAAGAGTCCCTCCCCATCAGAGTTACAGTACACACTGTAGGGTTACATAAGAGTCCCTCCCTATCAGAGTTACAGTACATAGGGTTACATAAGAGTCCCTCCCCATCAGAGTTACAGTACACACTGTAGGGTTACATAAGAGTCCCTCCCTATCAGAGTTACAGAACATAGGGTTATATAAGAGTCCCTCCCCATCAGAGTTACAGTACATAGGGTTATATAAGAGTCCCTCCCCATCTGAGTTACAGTACACACTGTAGGGTTACATAAGAGTCCCTCCCCATCAGAGTTACAGTACACACTGTAGTGTTACATAAGAGTCCCTCCCCATCAGAGTTACAGTACACACTGTAGGGTTACATAAGAGTCCATCCCTATCAGAGTTACAGTACATAGGGTTATATAAGAGTCCCTCCCCATCAGAGTTACAGTACATAGGGTATTAAAAGAGTCCCTCCCCATCAGAGTTACAGTACATAGGGTTATATAAGAGTCCCTCCCTATCAGAGTTAAAGTACATAGGGTTATATAAGAGTCCCTCCCCATCAGAGTTACAGTACATAGGGTTATATAAGAGTCCCTCCCCATCAGAGTTACAGTACATAGGGTTCTATAAGAGTCCCTCCCCATCAGAGTTACAGTACATAGGGTGACAAATGTCAATGGTATGTTATGTAAAGAAACTCAACCCAAATGAACATACTATGATCAGGACAGTGTGCAGGCCAGGCAGGGGTTCTGAGAACCATGACTACGTCCCACATGGCCCTCTATTCCCTACATAGTGCACTACTTTAGACCAGGACCCTAAAGAACCCTATTCCCTACATAGTGCACTACTATAGACCAGGACCCTATAGAACCCTATTCCCTATTCAGTGCACTACTTTTTACCAGGGCCCACACATCATAGGTGGCTGGTGGGAGGAGATTAAGGAGGATGGGCTCCTGATAAGGACATTGTAATACATGCCATTCAGCTCTACCAACTGAGCCACAGTAATAGGGTCAGCGGCAGAGAATCCCAGTGGAGAGAGGGGAGCCAGCCAGGCAGAGTCAGCAAAGGTGGTTCTTCGCTCCTGTGCCTTGCTGTTCACCTTCGCACCCCTGGGCCAGACTACACTCAATCATAGGACCTACTGAAGAGATGAGTCTTCAGTAAAGACTTAAAGGTTGAGACCGAGTCTGCGTCTCTCACATGAATAAGCAGAACATTCCATAAAAATGGAGCTATATAGGAGAAAGCCCTGCCTCCAGCTGTTTGCTTAGAAATTGTAGGGACAATGAGGAGGCCTGCGTCTTGTGACCGTAGCGTACGTGTAGGTATGTACGGCAGGACCAAATCAGAGAAATAGGTAGGAGCAAGCCCTTGTAATGCTTTGTAGGTTAACAGTAAAACCTTGAAAACAGCCTTAATTAACAGGAAGCCTTAAGTCAAATCTGTAACTCGGCCACTCAGGAAAACTCATTGTCATTGAAAACTCAAGCAACTCCAGTGTAGATGTGACATTGTGTTCTAGGTTATTGTTCTGCTGAAAGGAGAATTCATATCCCAGTGTCTGGTGGAAATCAGACTGAACCAGGTTCTCCACTAGGATTTTGCCTGTGTCATAAATGCCTAAACTTTGATAATGATGTGCTGATATTTACCAGTTTCTTTATTTACTATAATAGCCAATGTCCTCTAATGACTCACCTGACAGGTAGTCAAACCAATCAAAAATGTTCTAGCTCACGTTAGATACATGTTTACTATTCAATGTATCATTCAAGTTGAAAAAAAGCCTGAACATGGCTGAAATGTTGTTGATCTCTGAATCTATAGTTTTCTACTGTTGCATCTTATTTAGTACAGAAATGTCCTGTAAATGAATTGAATTTCTCTGTTGGGGAGATGCACATAAACACAGGCTCAATTTTAGTTAAAAGTTGTCTTTACTTGCAAGACACACAATGAATCATCATGAATCACACCTATCCTGCTGGTGTTACTGCTGTCAGTGTGGGTTGAGCCAGAAAATAGCAGTTGCTCAACAGGAAACACAGACACAATCAAACATTACACATGTTAATCTGTCTGTCCGTCTACCTATCTATCATATTCATTGGAGCACCATCTCAACACCATGTCTCTCCTTTTAGGGATTGGATTGCTGACCTGCATAGCATCATCAGGTAGGCTTTTGTGTTTCTCTCAGGTTCTGTTGTCTGGGCCTCATAAAGAGCAGTCAATTGTCATACTTCAGTAAAAGTATAGATACCCTAATAGAAAATGAAATAGGTAAAAGTCACTCAGTAAAATACTACTTGAGTAAAAGTAAAACAAACTTAAGTATCAAAAGTAAATGTATTTGCTAAAATATACTTTAGTATGAAAAGTACAAGTTTAAATCATTTCACATTCCTCATATTAAGCAAACCAGACGTTTTATTTCTTTAGGGAGTCCTCCAGATTAGAGGCAGTAGGGATGACCAGGGATGTTCTCTGTTTAGGGAGTCCTCCAGATTAGAGGCAGTAGGGATGACCAAGGATGTTCTCTGTTTAGGGAGTCCTCCAGATTAGAGGCAGTAGGGATGACCAGGGATTTCCTCTTGATAAATGTGTGAATGGGACCATATTCCTGTCCTGCTAAGCAATGAAAATGTAACAAGTACTTTTGGGTGTCAGGGAAAATGTATGGAGTAAATTGTTTTCTTCAGTAATGTGGTGAAGTAAAAGTAAAAGTTGTCAAAAAATATAAATAGTAAAGTACAGATACCCAATAAAATGACAGACATATCTAGATCTTCCTGAGTTATACAGTGTTGATTCAAAGTAGTCTACAGACATATCTAGATCTTCCTGAGTTATACAGTGTTGATTCAAAGTAGTCTACAGACATATCTAGATCTTCCTGAGTTATACAGTGTTGATTCAAAGTAATCTACAGACATATCTAGATCATCCTGAGTTATACAGTGTTGATTCAAAGTAGTCTACAGACATATCTAGATCTTCCTGTTATACAGTGTTGATTCAAAGTAGCCTACATACATATCTAGATCATCCTGAGTTATACAGTGTTGATTCAAAGTAGTCTACAGACATTCATTCAGCTTTGATCTAACTTTCTTAAAGAAGCATGATTCTCCAGAGTAGCCTGTTCTCCTCTAGTATAATGTGATTCAGGGCCATGTGTTTTGTGACATGACCTGGATTTGAACCTTTATTTAAAGCTTTTTCATCAAACTCTCCTCCTTTATTTTTATGTCAGATCTAGAACCATCCTCAGACAATTACTTTCATTTTTGGTGAAATTATCATCTTGCTATGTCACATGATTGTGCAAAACACAGGGCCCTAATCAATACTTATGGAATTATGAATTCCATCCTCATTATGCCATCCTCATCATCCTCATCACATTCTTTGTTCTGTGTGTTTATTTCATAGAGTCCAGCTCTGTGTTTGTGCTGAAGGGACAGGATGTTCGTCTGGATGTCCAGGAAAATGTTAAACTGAAAGAGTTAGAGTTTTTTAAGTGGACCTTCAGATCCGCCAATATCCTAAGATTCACTGACACATTGTCAGTGAGAGTGTCTCCTGGGTACAACAACAGGGTTGAGTTTTATAAGGGAAACTTCTCTCTGCTACTGAAGAACATACAGGAAGGAGACAGTGGACCGTATACTGCAGTAGTGAGTGGTGACAAAGAAAATACTATTATTGTACACCAGTTAGTTCTCCAAGGTATGTTTGACAGTTTTTTAAATAATTTATTATAACGTGACACAGTTACAGTATCAATCAATAGAGCTAAACATGGTGTTCAGGTTAGATGCATATTCATTAGTACTCTAGCTCCTGCACTCAGGTTAATATACAGTGCCTTGCGAAGGTTTTCGGCCCCCTTGAACTTTGTGACCTTTTGCCACATTTCAGGCTTCAAACATAAAGATATAAAACTGTATTTTTTTGTGAAGAATCAACAACAAGTGGGACACAATCATGAAGTGGAACGACATTTATTGGATATTTCAAACTTTTTTAACAAATCAAAAACTGAAAAATTGGGCGTGCAAAATTATTCAGCCCCCTTAAGTTAATACTTTGTAGCGCCAACTTTTGCTGCGATTACAGCTGTAAGTCGCTTGGGGTATATCTCTATCAGTTTTGCACATCGAGAGACTGAATTTTTTTCCCATTCCTCCTTGCAAAACAGCTCGAGCTCAGTGAGGTTGGATGGAGAGCATTTGTGAACAGCAGTTTTCAGTTCTTTCCACAGATTCTCGATTGGATTCAGGTCTGGACTTTGACTTGGCCATTCTAACACCTGGATATGTTTATTGTTGAACCATTCCATTGTAGATTTTGCTTTATGTTTTGGATCATTGTCTTGTTGGAAGACAAATCTCTGTCCCAGTCTCAGGTCTTTTGCAGACTCCATCAGGTTTTCTTCCAGAATGGTCCTGTATTTGGCTCCATCCATCTTCCCATCAATTTTAACCATCTTCCCTGTCCCTGCTGAAGAAAAGCAGGCCCAAACCATGATGCTGCCACCACCATGTTTGACAGTGGGGATGGTGTGTTCAGCTGTGTTGCTTTTACGCCAAACATAACGTTTTGCATTGTTGCCAAAAAGTTCAATTTTGGTTTCATCTGACCAGAGCACCTTCTTCCACATGTTTGGTGTGTCTCCCAGGTGGCTTGTGGCAAACTTTAAACGACACTTTTTATGGATATCTTTAAGAAATGGCTTTCTTCTTGCCACTCTTCCATAAAGGCCAGATTTGTGCAATATACGACTGATTGTTGTCCTATGGACAGAGTCTCCCACCTCAGCTGTAGATCTCTGCAGTTCATCCAGAGTGATCATGGGCCTCTTGGCTGCATCTCTGATCAGTCTTCTCCTTGTATGAGCTGAAAGTTTAGAGGGACGGCCAGGTCTTGGTAGATTTGCAGTGGTCTGATACTCCTTCATTTCAATATTATCGCTTGCACAGTGCTCCTTGGGATGTTTAAAGCTTGGGAAATCTTTTTGTATCCAAATCCAGCTTTAAACTTCTTCACAACAGTATCTCGGACCTGCCTGGTGTGTTCCTTGTTCTTCATGATGCTCTCTGAGCTTTTAACCGACCTCTGAGACTATCACAGTGCAGGTGCATTTATACGGAAACTTGATTACACACAGGTGGATTGTATTTATCATCATTAGTCATTTAGGTCAACATTGGATCATTCAGAGATCCTCACTGAACTTCTGGAGAGAGTTTGCTGCACTGAAAGTAAAGGGGCTGAATAATTTTGCACGCCCAATTTTTCAGTTTTTGATTTGTTAAAAAAGTTTGAAATATCCAATAAATGTCGTTCCACTTCATGATTGTGTCCCACTTGTTGTTGATTCTTCACAAAAAAATACAGTTTTATATCTTTATGTTTGAAGCCTGAAATGTGGCAAAAGGTTGCAAAGTTCAAGGGGGCCGAATACTTTCGCAAGGCACTGTATATACAATAATGGGGTTTTATTTGTTTTCAGAGAGAATTGAGCCTCCAGTCCTGACAGTGGACTCTAACTCCACCGTCAATGTCACCTGTAACGTGACTGTGGCCTGCAGAGGTCAGAACTCCTCTGTCACCTCCAGCTGTAACAGCAGCACCTGCTCTCAGGTGGGAGGAGAGAGTAGAGGGGCTGAGACCTCCACTGTCCCCCTGCTCTCTGTCTATGTGGCAGGAAGTTTCATCATCTGTAACCACAGCAACCAAGTCAGCTGGGCCAACGACACCAAGGACATAGTGGAACTCTGTCCAATGAAATCTGGTAAGACACACACACACACACACACACACACACACACATTGCACACAAAAATAGACATCTTAAATACTGTATGTCTGATGTACACTGAGTGTACAAAACATTAAGAACTATACTAACTATATATATGAATTAACATACCTGTGTGTCCTCACAATACATTAAGAACACCTCCATATATTGAGTTCCACAGGGATGCTGGCCCATGTAGACTCCAATGCTTCCCACAGTTGTGTCAAGTTGTGTGGATGTCCAAGCTCAACAATAAATTGTTCAGTTTGAAAAATCAAGCAGTACTGCAGTTCTTGACAAAAACCAGTGTGCCTGGCACCTACTAGCATCCCCAGACACAGAGGAGGAAGTGCACAGAGGAGGAAGTGCACACAGGAGGAAGTGTCTAATCTGTGAGAGGAACTGTAACATATTGTCTGTTTGTTGTGAACCAGTGTCTCCCCCTGCTGGTAGCATGTCTGTGTGCATGCTGAAGATCATCCTGATGTCTGTGGGGCTGGTCATCATGATCTCTGCTGTCATCACTGTCCACATCAGGGACAGATTCCACTATGGATAGAATCATGTGTATTGTCTTTTTAGACAACGTGATTCCTGCTCTGTGTCACTGTAAGATTAGGTCATAAAAGTATTTTTTACATTTGTCAGTTGCTACATAAGTTATCAAAACGTAATATAACATAACATGGCGTGAAATAATACAGCATAACATGACATAGCATAGCATACAGTGTACAGTATCACATGACATAGCATAGCATCCGAAAGTATCTCAAAATTGATTGTGTAACTCAAATAAGTTACTTATTGATGATTTGGACATGATTTGGAAAATGTTAATATAGGTACCATTAACTTGCATTGATTTCCACTGGGGGCTTTTTGCCCCAAACACTGACTTTACATTTTTGACAATTTATTTTTGAAAATTCACTTTGTCTGAAGATGACAGAGAATTAGTGTAGAGGTCTATGACTCTACTATGACATACCATCTGATTCCATTATCATGTGAATGCTACAGGCCCATATCCCCAGTTGGTATAGCCAAGGTAGCAAGCATTGCTTCATCACTCAGAATACTGTAAGATGCACGTGTCTAGGTTTATTGTTATGCTATTATTAAGAGGTTACTAATGGACAAGGTGATTGTGATGAACATTTACAGTTAGACATTTCACGAAATAATAATTCAAGGAATATTACTCAGAAATGTAATATCAATTCGGTTCTTATCAATTAAAAAATAATCAGATTTATTACAGTTACACAATAAGAATGCAGTTAGCGAATGGTAAAGACCAGAAATATTGACATTAAAAATAATACAACATATCCTGAGTCTTAACAGCATAGAAAATGTACTACCTAAAAAAGTACATCAGGAGATCGGTTAACCAAAGACTCCATGATCAACATTTAAACCCAGCTTTTATTCTTCCCAGAGCGCCCAATCCCAGTATCTCCCATTGTCTAATTAACATGACTTTGAATGGCCCAAAACATTAGAACTAAAGGCATAAACTTCACACACGTTCTCTAATCTAATCCCTACACCCACTGTATGATAAGACTGTGTTGTTACTCTCTGAACTATCCGTCATCAGACAGTTGGAAACTGGAAACACTTATCCCCCTCACTAGCTTTAAGCACCAGCTGTCAGAGCAGCTCACAGATTACTGCACCTGTACATAGCCCATCTATAATTTAGCCCAAACAACTACCTCTCCCCCTACTGTATTTATTTATTTTGCTCCTTTGCACCCCCATTATTTCTATCTCTACTTTGCACATTCTTCCACTGCAAATCTACCATTCCAGTGTTTATTTTTTTTATTTTTTTTATTTTTTACTTGCTATATTGTATTTACTTCGCCACCATGGCAACAAATTTTTTTTTAAATGTGCCTTTACCTCCCTTATCTCACCTCATTTGCTCACATTGTATATAGACTAATTTTTCTAATGTATTATTGACTGTATGTTTGTTTTACTCCATGTGTTGTTGTACGTGTCGAACTGCTTTTCTTTATCTTGGCCAGGTCACAATTGTAAATGAGAACTTGTTCTCAACTTGCCTACCTGGTTAAATAAAGGTGAAATAAATCAAATAAAATAAAAAATCAGACAAACAGAATAACACAGTGTCTCTATAACAATGAATCCATAGCACTTAAAGTATAATGAAATAAATCAACATACAAGGCTCTTTATGAACTAGTGAAACAATCCTAACATGACAAATTAATTCACACAATCACATTCAATTCAAATCAAACATTATTTGTCATATGCGCCGAATACAACAAGTGTAGACTTTACTGTGAAATGCTTATGAGCCCTTAACCAACAGTTCAGTTCATCCTTTGTTCTCTCTCTCTATTTCTCCAAGTGCCTGTGGAAGTAGGTAGGGAGCAGTCAGCTAGCTGCCTTTTGATTGGTTAAGAGTACACCAACATTAGTTTCCATTCATACAAAGTGTCAAAACGATTGCCCAGCACTGGGAGCGAACTCGTGATGCTCAGATCTGAAGTAAGCCGTGAGAATACTTGATGGTATGAGGTAAGTTGGTTTGCAGAGCCTTCTTCAAACCATAGCCCCCTAGGTAAGGTACTGCATTGTATAGCCTACAAACACAGTTTCATCAACGAGGGCCGCCACACATGGTTTGTAGTTGGCTAAGACGTCATCAACGAGGGCCGCCACACATGGTTTGTAGTTGGCTAAGACGTCATCAACGAGGGCCGCCACACATGGTTTGTAGTTGGCTAAAACGTCATCAACGAGGGCCGCCACACATGGTTTGTAGTTGGCTAAGACGTCATCAACGAGGGCCGCCACACATGGTTTGTAGTTGGCTAAGACGTCATCAACGAGGGTCGCCACACATGGTTTGTAGTTGGCTAAGACGTCATCAACGAGGGCCGCCACACATGGTTTGTAGTTGGCTAAGACGTCATCAACGAGGGCCGCCACACATGGTTTGTAGTTGGCTAAGACGTCATCAACGAGGGCCGCTACACATGGTTTGCCAGCCAGTGGTCTCGGTGTGAGCTTGTACAGGACGAAGTGGCAAAGCTAAGAAAGCACACTGACCTCCGTCACATATACTTACACACGTCCCCACTAGCTCTCTTTGTAGTGATCTGTCTTCTTTTCTTAGATAGTGTATCAGTCATTCAGCCTTATAGCCAGAGGCCCCAGTCCCATTCTTCCAAGTCTAAACCGGCACCTCTCTTGGAGACCACGACCAACAGGTGGGGCTCTTGTTCAGTAGACATGGAATCCACCCATGGTTATATTTTAACACGCTGGCTCGTCTTGCTGACCAGGTTGCTGGTGTTTCACATGATGGTTCCATCACTCCTGGTAACCACCATGACCAGCTGGGGCTTGTGGAGAACCACCTGTGTTGTACGAACGAGGACCAGAATGGAAATACCTTGTTAGACTGTCTTGTGTTTTTAATGCTTAATTATTTATAGTGTAATGATAATATACTCTGAGTATTTAGAATCATTACGTCTTGAGCAGAACCCTTGTCATTTTTGTTCCAGTGTTCTAACCAGCATGATAAAATTCTGAACCGGTTCAACATTTTTTAACTGTTCATGTAGTTCCTTTGCGTTAATTCCTTACCTCTTGAAATCAACATAGTTCTTACATTTATCTCATTAATTTACTCCACCAATAAGCATGGATAAAGTAGCTTGCTATGGAATGGGTAAGCTAGATGTTTACGTGTACGATAGAAGGAGATGTGCAGACGCAAGATGCAAATGAAAATCCACAGGGGGGAGAGAGTGATGGGTGGACCTGGAAGTGGATTGTCTTAAAGTGCTGAGCATCATGATGTGATGTGGGTTGGAAAAGGCTAATAATATCATCATAACTTCAATAAATTGCAGAATTATACACTGAGTGTACAAAACATTGAAGAACACATTAAGAATGTGCTTTTTCCATGACAGACTGAGGAGGTGAATCCAGGTGAAAGCTATGATTCCTTATTGGTGTCACTTGTTAAATACACTTCAATAATATGATATCCAGACCATCACCCGAAGGACGTCCAGCCAACTTGACACAACTGTGGGAAGCATTGGAGTCAACATGGTCCAGCATCCCTGTGGAATTATTTTCCATGCAGTCCATGCACTGACGAATTGAGGTCATTCTGAGGGCAAAAGGGGGTTTCAACTCAATATTAGGAAGGTGTCCTTCATGTTTTGTACACTCAGTGTATACCAGACAAAATGAATAATCTTTGGGAAATGAAAAGGAACATTATTAACCAGTTCTCAAGATTTGAAAATAATGGTTCTGTTCCGGAACCCAAGAGATTACTTTCATTCTCGGTTCTGTTTCTCTTCCTCTTTTGTAATATTTTTATTTTTCGGTTTTTCGTTTCTGTTCCCTGAACCGGTTACAACCCCTGCTATAGACTCACCATGAACAACACCATCACACTGAGTAATCTTGATTCTTTCTAAAATGAAATGGATTTAATATTCTAATGTTTCAAATTCGTATTTTATTTTATTAAGTGCTGTATCATAATAAGGTGTGTCTGTCTACATTCACGTTTTAATGTACAGTGAAATGCCTTTCTTGCAAACTCAACAATGCAATAATCAATAACAATGTATTACTAGAAAAAAACACACGAGAAATAAGAATAAGAAATACACAACAAAGTAAGTAAGTAAACATACTATATACAGGAAATGTTTAAAAAGTCAGTTCCAATAACATATTTACATGTGCAGGGAAACTGGAGTAATGGAGGTAGATATGTATTGGAATAAGGAGACTAGGCAACAGGATATAAGAAAAACAGAGCAGCAGCAGCTTGCATGTGAATGGGTGTGTAGTCAGTATCTAATCAAATCAAATGTATTTCTAAAGCCCTTTTTACATCAGCAGATGTCACAAAGTGCTATACAGAAACTCAGCCTAAAACCCCAAACAGCAAAGCAATGCATGTGGCTAGGAAGCACGTGGCTATGACAAAAATCACAAGATGGGTAGGAACCTTTGAAGAAACCTAGAGAGTAACCAGGCTCTGAGTGGTGGCCAGTCCTCCTCTGGCTGTGCTGGGTGGAGATTTTCAGGGTACATGACCATTAAGGCCAGATCATTCTTCAAGATGTTCAAAGTTTCATAGATGACTAGCACTGTCAAACAATAATCACAGTGGTTTACAGGGTGCAACAGGTCAGCACCTTCGAATGTCAGTTGGCTTTAAATTGTCAAGTATTCAGAGATCGAGACAGTAGGTGAGAGTGAGTGAGTGAGTGAGTGAGTGAGTGAGTGAGTGAGTGAGTGAGTGAGAGAGAGAGTCGAAAACAGCAGGTCTGGGAAAAGGTAGCACGTCTGGTGAAGAAGTCAGGGTTCCATAGCCGCAGGCAGAACAGCAGAAAGGATCAGCAGCTCGACCAGGTGGACTGGGGATGGGGACAGCCAGGAGTCTTCAGGCCAGGTAGTCCTGAGGCATGGTCCTAGGGCTCAGGTTCGGGTGGAGAGAGAGGACCTACTGAAGAGATGAGTCTTCAGTAAAGACTTAATGGTCGAGACAGAGTTTGCATCTCTCACATCCATAGGCAGACCATTCCATAAAAATAGCGTAAGTGTAGGTATATACGACAGGACCAAATCGGAGAGATACAGTGCATTCAGAAAGTATTCAGACCCCTTGACTTTTTCCACATTTTGATCGGTTACAGCCTTATTCTAAAATTGATAAAAAAATAATCAATCACAAAACCCTGTAATGACAAAGAAAAACGTGTTTTTAGAAATAAAAAAAATAAAATTGAAATATCACATTTACATAAGTATTCAGACCATTTACTCAGTAATTTGTTGAAGCACCTTTGGCAGCAACTACAGCCTCAAGTCTTCTTGGGTATGACACCACACGCTTGACACATCTGTATTTTGTTGGTCACATACACATGGTTAGCAGATGTTAATGCGAGTAGCGAAATGCTTGTGCTTCTAGTTCCGACAGTGCAGTAATATCTAACAAGTAATCTAACCTAACAATTTCACAACAACTACCAACAACTACCTTATACCTTATAAGTGTAAAGGAATGAATAAGAATATGTACATAAAAATATATGAATGAGCCGAACGGCATAGGGAAGATGCAGTAGATGGTATAGAGTACAGTATATACAGAGGTGTACATATGAGATAAATAATGTAGGGAATGTAAACATTATATAAAGTGGCATTGTTTAAAGTTGCTAGTGATACATTTATTACATGCATTTTTTCATTATTAAAGTGGCTAGAGATGAGTCAGTATGTTGGCAGCAGCCACTCAATGTTAGTGATGGCTGTTTAACAGTCTGATGGCCTTGAGATAGAAGCTGTTTTTAAGTCTCTCTGTCCCAGCTTTGATGCACCTGTACTGACCTCGCCTTCTGGATGATAGCGGGGTGAACAGGCAGTGGCTCGGGTGGTTGTTGTCCTTGACAATATTTTTGTCCTTACTGTGACATCGGGTGGTGTTGATGTCCTGGAGGGCAGGTAGTTTGCCCCCCGGTGATGCGTTGTAGAGACCTCACTACCCTCTGGAGAGCCTTACGAATGTGGGTGGAGCAGTTGCCGTACCAGGTGGTGATACAGCCCGACAGGATGCTCTCGATTGTGCATCTGTAAAAGTTTGTGAGTGTTTTTGGTGACGAGCCGAATTTCTTCAGCCTCCTGAGGTTGAAGAGGCGCTGCTGCACCTTCTTCACCACACTGTCTGTGTGGGTGGACAATTTCAGTTTGTTCATGATGTGTACGCAGAGGAACTTAAAACTTTCCACCTTCTCTACTACTGTCCCGTCGATGTGGATAGGGGGTTGCTCCCTCTGCTGTTTCCTGAAGTCCACAATCATCTCCTTTGTTTTGTTGAGATTGAGTGGGAGGTTGTTTTCCTGACACCACCCTCTGAGTGCCCTCACCTCCTCCCTGTAGGCCGTCTCGTCGTTGTTGGTAATCAATCCTACCACTGTAGTGTCATCTGCAAACTTGATGATTGAGTTGGACTCGTGCATGGCCACACAGTCATTGGTGAACAGGGAGTACAGGAGAGGGCTGAAAACGCACCCTTATGGGGCCCCAGTGTTGAGGATCGATAGTCATTTAGCTCAGATACCTTCGCTTTCTTGGGAACTGGAACAATGGTGGCCCTCTTGAAGCATGTGGGAACAGCTGACTGGGATGAGGTTTGATTGAATATGTCCGTAAACACACCAGCCAGCTGGTCTGCACATGCTCTGATGACGTGGCTGGGGATGCCTTCTGGGCCGGCAGCCTTGCAAGGGTTAACACTTTTAAATGTTTTACTCACGTTGGCTGCAGTGAAGGAGAGCCCGCAGGTTTTGGTAGGGGGCCGTGTCAGTGGCCCTGTGTTGTCCTCAAAGCGAGCAAAGAAATTGTTTAGTTTGTCTGGAGGCAAAACATCGTGGTCCGCGACGGGGCTGGTTTTCCTTTTGTAGTCCGTGATTGACTGTAGACCCTGCCACATACCTCTCGTGTCTGAGCCGTTGAATTGCGTCTCTACACTAACACTTAGCTTGTTTAATTGCCTTGCGGAGGGAATAGCTACACAGTTTGTATTCGGTCATGTTTACGGTCATTTTGCCCTGATTAAAAGCCGTGGTTCGCGCTTTCAGTTTTGCGCGAATGCTGCCATCAATCCATGGTTTCTGGTTGGGGAATGTTTTAATAGACGATGTGGGTACAACATCAACGATGCACTTGCTAATAAACTCGCTCACCAAATCAATGTTATTGTCCGACGCTATTCGGGACATATCCCAGTCCACGTTATCAAAGCAATCTTGAAGCGTTCGATTGGTCGGACCAGCGTTGAACAGACCTGAGCACAGGCACATCCTGTTTTAGTTTCTGTCTATAGGCTGGGAGTAACAAAATGGAGTCGTGGTCAGATTTTCTGAAAGGAGGGAGGGGAGGGCTTTATATGCATTGGCGGAAGTTAGAATAACAATGATCTAGGGTTTTGCCAGCCAGGGTTGTGCATTCTATATGCCGATAAAATTATTGGAGCCTTGTTTTCAGATTAGCCTTGTTAAAATCCTCAGCTACAATAAATGCAGCCTCAGGATATGTGGTTTCCAGTTTACATAGAGTCAAATGAAGTTCTTTCAGGGCCGTCGATGTGTCTGATTGGGGCGGGATATACACGACTGTGAGTATGACTGAAGAGAATTCTCTTGGTAGATAATGTGGCATTTGATTGTAAAGAATTCTAGGTCAGGTGAACAAAAGGACTTGAGTTCCTGTATGTTGTTATGATCACACCATGTCTCGTTAATCATAAGGTATACACCCCCGCCCTTCTTCTTACCAGAGAGATGTTTGTGTCTCTCTGGAAGGCAAGTTTCGGATTTTGTCTACCTTGTTGTCAAGAGACTGGACATTGGCGAGTAGTATGGTAGGGAGTGGTGCGCGATGTGCCCGTCTACGGAGCTTGACCAGAAGACCGCTCTGTCTGCCCCTTCTGCGGCGTCGTTGTTTAGGGTCGCCGGCTGGGATCCGATCCATTGTCCTGGGTGGTGGACCAAACAGAGGATCCGCTTCGGGAAAGTCGTATTCCTGCTCGTAATGTTGGCGTTGCTCTTATATCCAATAGTACTTCCAGACTGTATGTAATAAAACCTAATATTTCCTGGGGTAACAATGTAAGAAATAACACGTAAAAAAAACAATACTGCCTAGTTTCCTAGGAACGTGAAGAGAGGTGGCCATCTCTGTTGGCGCTGGATGTTGACATCTCTGCAGATAGTCTCAAACTCTGCCAGGTTGGATGGGGAGAGTTGCCGCAGAGCTATTTCCAGGTCTCTCCAGACATATTCGATCAGAATCAAGTCCAGGCTCTGGCTGGGCCACTCAAGGACATCCAAAGACTTGTCTCCAAGCCAATCTGGTGTTGTTTTGGCTGTGTGCTTAGGGTCGTTGTTCTGTTGGAAGGTGAACCTTCGCCACAATCTGAGGTCCTGAGCGGAGAAGGCTATCGTCAAGGATCTCACTGGAATTTGGTCTGTTCATCTTTCCCTCGATCCTGACTAGTCTCCCAGTCCCCACAGCATGATACTGCCACCACTACCATGCTTCACCATGCCAGGTTTCCTCCAGGTGTGACGCTTGGCATTCAGGCCAAAGAGTTCCACCTTGGGTTCAAAACAAATTAAAGTTTATTTTCAGTTGCACCGAATACAACAGAGAATCTTGTTTCCCATGGTCAGAGTCTTTAGGTGCCATTTGTCAAACTCCAAGTGGGCTGTCATGTGCCTTTTACTGAGGAGTGGCTTCCGTCTGGCTACTCTACCATAAAGGCTTGATTGGTGGAGTGCTGTAGAGATTGTTGTCCTTCTGGAATATTCTCCCTTCTCCTCTGAGGAACTCCGGAGCTCTATCAGAGTGATTACCGGGTTCTTGGTCATATCCATCTCCCCTGATTGCTCAGTTTGACAGGGTGGCCAGCTCTAGAAAGAGTCTTGGTGGTTCCAAACTTCTTCCATTTAAGAATGATGGAGGCCAATGAGTTCTTGGGGACCTTCAATGCTGCAGAAATGTTTTTGTACTCTTCCTCAGGTTTGTGTCCTATATCAGAGCTCTACAAGGGCAATTCCTTTAACCTCACAGCTTGTTTTTAGCTCTGACATGCACTGTCAACTGTGGGACCTTATATAGACAGGTGTGTGCATTTTCAAATTATGTCAAAACAATTGAATTTACCACAGGTGGACTCCAATCAAGTAGTAGAAACCTCTCAATGATTACCAAAGGAAACAGGATGCACCTGAGCTCAATTTTGAGTCACAAAGCAAAGTGTCTCTTTGTTATTTTTTATATATTTGCTAACATTTCTAAAAACCTGTTTTCTCTTTGTGGTTATGGGGTATTGTGTGTAGATTTTTTAAAATGTTGAAAGAGTCAAGTGGTCAGAATACTTTCAGAAGGCAATGTACATGGGTATTTTTGAGGAAATGCTATTTCAATCTCAAGGGTATTTTCTGTTAAGTGCTACACCACAAACACTGCTAATGGTGACACGTGACTCGTCCACTTCCCATAAACCATCCATCACTGCTGCGCCGTACACACTCAAGTTGTACAACTGAGCTACAACGACTTTGGTGAACAATGACACAAGCTTAGTGGAAAGTCGACAAAGAACAATGGTTGTGTCAATAATTTTGTGCAGAAAAACTTTGTTGTTTGTGTCCAAAAATGTACTGTTGTTACAAACATTGTGTCAAGTGTGTTGTACATCAGTTGTACAAACTGAGTTTGTGCAGGTCTGTCCTGCCTACAGAGTCATTGGGGCATCTCTCCACCTCTCTCTCTGGCATCACTCCCCCGTCAGAGTTACAGTACACACCGTAGGGTTACATAAGAGTCCCTCCCTATCAGAGTTACAGTACATAGTGTGACATAAATGTCAATGGTATGTTATGTAAAGCAACTCAACCCAAATGAACATATTATGATGAGGACAGTGTGCAGGCCAGGCAGGGGTTCTGAGAACCATGACTACGTCCC
Source organism: Oncorhynchus mykiss (assembly GCF_013265735.2). Classification (NCBI taxonomy): domain Eukaryota; kingdom Metazoa; phylum Chordata; class Actinopteri; order Salmoniformes; family Salmonidae; genus Oncorhynchus; species Oncorhynchus mykiss. The sequence continues at coordinate 82,096,136 of NC_048572.1, forward strand.
ACATGGCCTTTTAGTACCTACATAGTGCACTACTATAGACCAGGACCCTATTGAACCCTATTCCCTACATAGTGCACCACTATAGACCAGGACCCTATAGAACCCTATTCCCTATATAGTGCACTACTATAGACCAGGACCCTATAGAACCCTATTCCCTACATAGTGCACTACTTTTGATCAGGGCTCAAAGGACCACACAGACAAATTCACTAAACAAAAACCCAGAAACACTGAATGTAAAGAGCACTGCAGTCGATCGCATATCGGAAGATCATTAAGACACAACATCAACATGTAAAATCAACATTAGTTGAAAAATACATATATTAAATTAAGTAAATAATGTTACCCAACTGTTATCAAATAAAACTTTTGAAAAGGAACTTAAGTTACTTCCAATTAATAAATCAATCAAATGCATTTATGAACCCCTTTTATACATCAGCAGATGTCACAAAGTTCTTATACAGAAACCCAACCTAAAACTCCAAAACAGCAAGCAATGCAGATGTAGAAGCATGATGTCTAGGAAAAACTCCCTAAAAAGGCATGAACCTAGGAAGAGAGAGAGAGAGCGAGTCGAAAACAGCAGGTCCGGGACAAGGTAGCACGTCTGGTGAAGAGGTCAGGGATCCATAGCCTCAGACAGAACAGCAGAAACTGGATCAGCAGCACGACCAGGTGGACTGGTGACGTGGACAGGCAGGAGTCTTCAGGCCAGGTAGTCCTGAGGCGAGGTCATAGGGCTCAAGTACTCCGGGAGGAGAGAGAGAGAGAGATGGGAAAATTGGGGGAGCATACTATACACAGTAAATCACATAAATCAAATCAAATCAAATCAAATCAAATTTTATTTGTCACATACACATGGTTAGCAGATGTTAATGCGAGTGTAGCGAAATGCTTGTGCTTCTAGTTCCGACAATGCAGTAATAACAAGTAATCTAACTAACAATTCCAAAACTACTGTCTTGTACACAGTGTAAGGGGATAAAGAATATGTACATAAGGATATATGAATGAGTGATGGTACAGAGCAGCATAGGCAAGATACAGTAGATGGTATCGGGTACAGTATGTACAAATGAGATGAGTATGTAAACAAAGTGGCATAGTATAGTATAAAGTGGCTAGTGATACATGTATTACATAAGGATACCGTCGATGATATAGAGTACAGTATATACGTATGCGTATGAGATGAATAATGTAGGGTAAGTAACATTTATATAAGGTAGCATTGTTTAAAGTGGCTAGTGATATATTTACATCATTTCCCATCAATTCCCATTATTAAAGTGGCTGGAGTTGAGTCAGTGTCAGTGTGTTGGCAGCAGCCACTCAGTGTTAGTGGTGGCTGTTTAACAGTCTGATGGCCTTGAGATAGAAGCTGTTTTTCAGTCTCTCGGTCCCAGCTTTGATGCACCTGTACTGACCTCGCCTTCTGGATGATAGCGGGGTGAACAGGCAGTGGCTCGGGTGGTTGATGTCCTTGATGATCTTTATGGCCTTCCTGTGACATCGGGTGGTGTAGGTGTCCTGGAGGGCAGGTAGTTTGCCCCCGGTGATGCGTTGTGCAGACCTCACTACCCTCTGGAGAGCCTTACGGTTGAGGGCGGTGCAGTTGCCATACCAGGCGGTGATACAGCCCGCCAGGATGCTCTCGATTGTGCATCTGTAGAAGTTTGTGAGTGCTTTTGGTGACAAGCCGAATTTCTTCAGCCTCCTGAGGTTGAAGAGGCGCTGCTGCGCCTTCTTCACGATGCTGTCTGTGTGAGTGGACCAATTCAGTTTGTCTGTGATGTGTATGCCGAGGAACTTAAAACTTGCTACCCTCTCCACTACTGTTCCATCGATGTGGATAGGGGGGTGTTCCCTCTGCTGTTTCCTGAAGTCCACAATCATCTCCTTAGTTTTGTTGACGTTGAGTGTGAGGTTGTTTTCCTGACACCACACTCCGAGGGCCCTCACCTCCTCCCTGTAGGCCGTCTCATCGTTGTTGGTAATCAAGCCTACCACTGTTGTGTCGTCCGCAAACTTGATGATTGAGTTGGAGGCGTGCGTGGCCACGCAGTCGTGGGTGAACAGGGAGTACAGGAGAGGGCTCAGAACGCAACCTTGTGGGGCCCCAGTGTTGAGGATCAGCGGGGAGGAGATGTTGTTGCCTACCCTCACCACCTGGGGGCGGCCCGTCAGGAAATCCAGTACCCAGTTGCACAGGGCGGGGTCGAGACCCAGGGTCTCGAGCTTGGTGACGAGCTTGGAGGGTACTATGGTGTTGAATGCCGAGCTGTAGTCGATGAACAGCATTCTCACATAGGTATTCCTCTTGTCCAGATGGGTTAGGGCAGTGTGCAGTGTGGTTGAGATTGCATCGTCTGTGGACCTATTTGGGCGGTAAGCAAATTGGAGTGGGTCTAGGGTGTCAGGTAGGGTGGAGGTGATATGGTCCTTGACTAGTCTCTCAAAGCACTTCATGATGACGGATGTGAGTGCTACGGGGCGGTAGTCATTTAGCTCAGTTACCTTAGCTTTCTTGGGAACAGGAACAATGGTGGCCCTCTTGAAGCATGTGGGAACAGCAGACTGGTATAGGGATTGATTGAATATGTCCGTAAACACACCGGCCAGCTGGTCTGCGCATGCTCTGAGGGCGCGGCTGGGGATGCCATCTGGGCCTGCAGCCTTGCGAGGGTTAACACGTTTAAATGTCTTACTCACCTCGGCTGCAGTGAAGGAGAGACCGCATGTTTTCGTTGCAGGCCGTGTCAGTGGCACTGTATTGTCCTCAAAGCGGGCAAAAAAGTTATTTAGTCTGCCTGGGAGCAAGACATCCTGGTCCGTGACATAAGACAGGATAATTACACTAGAAAGGACAGACTGATCCTATCCTCCAGCACATAGACTATTGCAGCACAGATACTGGAGGCAGAGACAGAGGGGGGGGGGGGGGGGGGGGGGGGGGTCGGGGAATGTCCGACGATACCCCCGGATGGAGACAACCATGCAGGATATATCCCGATCCATTTTTTCCAAAGCAAAGCCCCCACACCACTCAACAGACCAACTCACTACACTGAGACAAGGCTGAGTATATTCCACGAAGATCTCCTCCACTGCACGAGCACGAGGGGGTGCAAAACCGGACAGGAAGATCACGTCAGTGACTCAACCCACTCAAGTCGAGAATAGAGGGGGAAAAAGTCTGGCACGACGTGATGCACCCCTCCTAGGGACGGCATGGGAGAGTACTAGTAAGCCAGTGACTCAGCCCGTATAATAGGGTGAGAGGCAGAGAATCCCAGTGGAGAGAGGGGAGCCGGCCAGGCAGAGAATCCCAGTGGAGAGAGGGGAGCCGGCCAGGTAGAGAATCCCAGTGGAGAGAGGGGAGCCGGGTAGGCAGAGACAGCAAGGGTGGCACTTCGCTTTAGTGACTTGCCGTTCACCTTCTCACCCCTGGGCCAGACTGCACTCAATCATAGGACCTACTGAAGAGATTACTCTACTGAAGAGGTTACTCTACTGAAGAGGTTACTCTACTGAAGAGGTTACACTTCAGTAAAGACATAAAGGACTAGACCGAGTCTGCCTCTCACATGAATAGGCAGAACATTCCACAAAAATGGAGCTCTACAGGAGAAAGCCCTGCCTCCAGCTGTTTGCTTAGAAATTCTAGGGACAATAAGGAGGCCTGCGTCTTGTGACCATAGCGTGCGTGTAGGAATGTACAGCAGGACTAAATCAGAGAGATAGGTAGGAGCAAGCCCATGTAATGCTTTGTCGATTAGCAGTAAAAACCTTGAAATCAGCCCTAGCCTTAACAATAAGCCTTAAGTTAAAACCTTAACTCGTCCTCTCAGGAAAATTCACTCCAGAAGCTAGAATATGCATATAATTAGTAGATTTGGATATAAAACACTCTAAAGTTTCCAAAACTGTTAAAACAATGTATGTGAGTATAACCTGAGAAAAATCCAACCAGGTTCTGGGAAATCTGAGGTTGGTAGTTTTTCAAGTGATTGCCTATCCAATATACAGTGTAAATGGGGTCAGATTGCAATTCCGAAGAATTCCACTAGATGTCAACAGTCTTTAGAACATTGTTTCAGGCTTCTACTGTGAAAGGGGAGCGAATAAGAGCTGTTTTAACCAGGGGTCTGGCAGAAAGCCTTTAGTTTAGACATGCGCGTAGCCTTGAGCACGATCTCCATTCCCTTTAGTTTCTAATGACAAAGGAATTGTCCGGTTGGAATATTATTGAAGATTTATGATAAAAACATCCTAAAGATTGATTATATTTTTACACGTTTCCTCCAGCATCTTCACAAGGTCCTTTGCTGTTGTTCTGGGATTGATTTGCACTTTTCGCACCAAAGTACGTTCATCTCTAGGAGACAGAACGCTTCTCCTTCCTGAGCGGTTTGACGGCTGCATGGTCCCATGGTGTTTATACTTGCGTACTATTGTTTGTACAGATGAACATGGTACCTTCAGGTGTTTGGAAATTGCTCCCAAGGATGAACCAGACTTGTGCAGGTCTCCAAGTTTTTTTCTGAGGTCTTGTCTGATTCTTTTGATTTTCCCATGATGTCAATCAAAGAGGCACTGAGTTTGAAGGTAGGCCTTGAAATACATCCACAGGTTCACCTCCAATTGACTCAAATAATGTCAATTAGCCTATCAGAAGCTTCTAAAGCCATGACATAATTTTCTGGAATTTTCCAAGCTGTTTAAAGGCACAGTCAACTTAGTGTATGTAAACTTCTGACCCACTGGAATTGTGATACAGTGAATTATAAGTGAAATAATCTGTCTGTAAACAATTGTTGGCAAAAATACTTGTGTCATGCACAAAGTCGATGTCTTATCCCACTTGTCAAAATGTTAGTTTGTTAAGAAGGAACTTGTGGAGTGGTTGAAAAACTAGTTTTAATGACTCCAACCTAAGTGTATGTAAACTTCTGACTTCAACTGTATGTTGTGACATTCTTAGATATTACATGTGAGATATTACTGCACTGTCAGAGATCGAAACACAGGCATTTCTCTACACTCGCAATAACGTCTGCTCAACACGTGTATGTAACCAATAAAATTACATTTTATTTTGTTTTTTTGTCCTGCTGAAAGGGGAATTTGTCTCCCAGCTTCCAGGTTCTCCTCTAGGATGTTGCCTGTGCCATAAATGCCTAAACTTTGATAATGATGTGCTGATATTTACCAGTTTCTTTATTTACTATAATAGCCAATGTCCCCTAATGACTCACCTGACAGGTAGTCAAACCAATCAAAAATGTTCTGGCTCACCTTAGATACATGTTTACTATTCAATGTATCTTTCAAGTTGTGAACTACAGGTTTCATGTTGTAACACAACCTAAGAAGACAGAAAACAACATTTAAATGTTACTGTATGTGGTTCCAGGATGACAGTCAGTGAGGCAGAACAGAACAGCAGAAAGAAATGTTTAATTTCTGAAGATGGAAGTGTTCAGTCACCTGATACTGTTAGTTGTTGAACTAGGTACTGGAGCTGGTTACTGGATTCAGAGTGAAAGACCACAGCTTCTAATACCAGTACAGAGCGCTTCTCCTTCACCCCACTGAGTGTAGGGTGAAGTTTCACTTAGGTACAGATCTAGGATCAGCTTCCCCTCCCACAATCATAACCTTAACTATTAGTGAGGGAAAAACTGACCCAAGATCAGCACCTACTGTATAAGCAACTTCCCAATTACCAGCCCCTTGAGAGGAGGGAGGGGTGTCACACACCTTGTAATATACTGTGGACCTTTTGACCCGATAATCCATAAGAACAACTGTTATTCTTTAGTCACTATGTTTTTTTGTTCAGTAATACTTAGATGAACACTTGCAGAAAAAGCCTAAACATACACGGCTCAAATGTTGTTGATCTCTGAATCTATAGTTTTCTACTGTTTCATCTTATTTACAGTTTCTCAGTCGCTTTGGTGCATTTTTCACTTCATCCCTAACATGTGCAAAATAATAAGTGCATTTTTCACATCATCCCTAACATGTGCAAAATAATAAGTGCATTTTTCACATCATCCCTAACATGTGCAAAATAATAAGTGCATTTTTCACATCATCCCTAACGTGCAAAATAATAAGTGCATTTTTCACATCATCCCTAACATGTGCAAAATAATAAGTGCATTTTTCACATCATCCCTAACATGTGCAAAATAATAAGTACATTTCTCAGAACAATTTGTACAAACTGCAATATACAATAGATATGTTTCTAAAGCTAGTCAGTCACTAAAAATCCTTAGTACATCTCTCAAAAGTAAATATTCATGCCAATGATCATGTCAGTGTCATCAGAATGATAAGTCATTGAGTCATTGTTCACGAACAAGGTCGTCAAAATGTTTAGGCATGTTGTCAATGTAACTGTGTACTTTGACAGTATTACCTGATGTAAACTTAGGCTACAGTTTGGATGACAGTTACTGTATTGAAAATGCACAAGACTGCACTTCTATGGCATATATCAATTTCAACAGTACTATTTACATATTACTGTATGTGGGTTATTGATTGAAAGAGACTGGACAACCCAAGGGGCACAAAGGAAAAATTAATTAATTAGAAAGAAACACAGGAAACCACCCCTAAGGCACAACTTTGCCCGCAGCACTGTTGTGCTGTCTCTACACATCCAGACGTTCCTGTCTGTCGGCCCACATATTCTCATCCACATCACACCGGATATTTTCCCTTCCAATGCAACGTGGAAAGAATCTTTTGGAATGCCTTATCCATCCTCTGCAGGCGTCTACTGTGATGTCCTCACATGCTGCATCCATTGCAGCCAGCAGGGTCATCTGTGTGTGTGGCTGACGATCGTACACCTTCCACCTCCATGCTGAAAATAACTCCTCAATTGGGTTAAGGAATGGTGAATAAGGTGGGAGGAATTCTATGAGCATCCTCGGGTGGGTCACAAACCATTGCCTTATGATGTTTGATCGATGGAAACTCACATTATCACAAATGACCACATACTTTGGCAAATCCTCTCTAAACAGACCCCTCTCATCATCAGGGATGCGAGCCCTGTAGAGAGTCTCTAAAAAGTTGAGTAGATGCTGGGTGTTGTATGGCCCTATAAGGGGGATGTGGGTTAGGACACCATGCTCCGAAATAGCAGCACACATGGTGATATTTCCTCCCCGTTGGCCTGGCAAATCCACAGTAGCTCTGTGACCGATGATATTCCGACCCCGCCTTCTGCATTTGGTCAGGTTGAAGCCAGCCTCATCCACCTATACAAAGTTGTGAGAGGGTTCTCTTGATTCCAACTCCATTATACGCTATATCCCAGAACACACAGTTGAATTTGTTTTGGTAAGGAAAAGTGACATAAAATGTACATATATTGCATGTTCCTTCCACAGCAATGTACATGTGTGCAGTTAATGCTTACTGTACTATGTATCACTATAAAATGTTGCTGTAAAGTAGTTACATAGATATATGTTTTACCTGTACATACTGGTACCGTAGCTCCTTAACTCTGTCCTCATTCCTTTGGAATGGTACACGGTACAGCTGTTTCATACTCATCTGGTTTCTATGCAGCACCCTGTCGATGGTTGAGATGCTAACCGTATGGATGTTTTCAAAGACATCGTTGTCTTCTATAATGGTTCTTTGTATTTCCTGAGTCTCATGGCATTGTTTGCTCGGACCATGGTGAAAATAGCCTCCTCCTGTTGAGGTGTGAAAAGGCGTCCTCTGCCACCGGTTTAAGGTAATCTTGCAGTCCTATGTAGGAAAAATGTAGTGATGCATCACACACTTTCACATAGACAAAAACTATGCGAACACACATTTTACTGTAAAACATACAGGTGGGTGCATGTAAGGTGCAGTATGTATCTGTATAGAGTATATTTCTGTATGCTGTGAAATACAAGTGGACTACTGTAATATGAAGCATTGTAGGACGTATACAGTATACTGCTAATATACAGTAACAGTGCACTGTACATTGGTGGACAGACCTGTTCTCTCTTCTAAACGTTTTAACTATTGAGGACACGGTTGATCTCCCAATATTCGGCTGCACCCTTCGACCCGCCTCAGCCATTGTAAGGCCATGATTGACAACATGGTCTACAATAGTGGATGTCCTCTTCTGCCTCTTCCTCTGTTTTGCCTTCCACCACGCATCCTTGTTCCTCTTCTTCCTCCTCTTGGCTGTTGACCCTGTTCGTTTCCTGGTCCATCCATTATTGGAAAATTGCAACTCTGTGTTGTGGTCTGTCTATATATGCTTGCCAATTGATTCTTCATGAGATGCACCTTTGAGCAATTTAGACAACTGGTTGATTGTTGGTTGAACTAACACTTTACATTCCTTCATGAGTGAGGGTCAATTTCACCTGCACGATTCATCAATTCATGTTTTTGTACAAAAGGTCTAATAGAAATGTGTAAAACTATGCTTGACAGTTTATGACAAATAGTTCAACAATTGTGCATGTAAAGGCTTATGCAAGGAACGAATGCCTAGATGTTTTGAGGGGTAAGACTATTCAACAGAGAACCATCTACTATATTTTGATCAACTAGACATGAGCAATTGATAATGTGGAAAAAGCTGACACTTGTACATTATCAATTGCAATTTGTTCAAAGGAATAAGAAATTGCTTTAATGATGTGCACAAGTGACTAGATTATTTGGAGATTGTACAAGTAGTATCAAGAATTGCACTTTTGATCTAAGCGACTGAGAAAAACTGTAATACAGAAATGTACTGTAAATTAATTGAATTTCTCTGTTGGGGAGATGATCATAAACACAGGCTCAATTTTAGTTAAAAGTTCATTAATCATCATGAACCACACCTATCCTGCTGGTGTTATTGCTGTCAGTGTGGGTTGAGCCAGAAAATAGCAGTTGCTCAACAGGAAACAGACGCAAGCAAACATTTCACATGTTATTCTGTCTGTCCGTCCGTCTACCTATCTATCATATTCATTGGAGCACCATCTCAACACCATGTCTCTCCTTTTAGGGTTTGGATTGCTGACCTGCATAGCATCATCAGGTAGGCTTTTGTGTTTCTCTCAGGTTCTGTTGTCTGAGCCTCATAAAGAGCAGCAATACAATGGTAAATAAAGACATACTGATGGAAAAATATTGGACTGCTTCTGATTCATCCATATTGTAATTACTATTATCTGAGAGGAATTCTGGCATTTTTATGAAACGACAGAATATAACTAAAACTAAAGTTAAAGACAAGGCACCATTATTTGACAATTAGAACTGTTTCTTTAAAGACTACAGCCACAGTTCCGAAGCTTCTGTGCATCTGCAGGATTCTTTACTTTGTACACGGTCTCTGCTCTACTCTTACAGAACAGGTTACTCAGGAGAATTTTTATAAAATCAGATCAAAGCTGAATCAATGTCTGCAAGATCACATAATGATAGTATTCTACACAACCAAACATATTAACATATGTGAACGGATCAGCTTGTCCGACACACAGACGGGAGGCGCAAAATTAAGAGACCAGAGACAGGGGTTGTGATTCCGTATCCTTTGTATTGTTTACTAAACGGGTATTCTTTCGCCCGACAAAATAACTCCTGTACAGGGTAACGTCCAACGCCCAAACACCAGCGTAACAAAACAAATAAACATAAACTAAGACATTGACCAAAAGGCCGTGGCCAAAAAGGGAAAGCAAAACAACAAACGGGCTACTCCTGTCTTTAGAATATTTAAAATATGCGCTTTGATTGCAACGATACACAGGAAGGATATGCTACAGTTCAACAACACCATCTGCTCTAAAATGCGCTCACTGTACATAATTCAAAACAACACTGCAGGTTATTAACTCAAGAAGATATAAATTAAGATATAAATGCATTTCTAGATCTTATTGATTTATACAATGTTGATTCAAAGTAGCCTACAGACATATCTAGATCATCCTGAGTTATATAGTGTTGATTCAAAGTAGTCTACAGACATTCATTCAGCTTTGATAAAACTTTATTAAAGAAGAATGATTCTCCAGAGTAGCCTGTTCTCCTCTAGTATAATGTGATTCAGGGCCATGTGTTTTGTGACATGACCTGGATTTTAACCTTTGTTTAAAGCTTTTTCATCAAACTCTCCTCCTTTATTTTTATGTCAGATCTAGAACCATCCTCAGACAATTACTTTCATTTTCTGTGTAATTATAATTTCTGTATAAGGCTTTAAATACAGGATCAAAGCTTGCTATGTCACTTGATTGTGTAAAACACAGGGCCCTAATTAATACTTGTGGAATTATGGATTCCTTTTCTTCATTTCCTCTTCATCACATTAAGTATTCTCTGTGTTTATTTCAGAGCCCAGTGCTGAGACCTCTGTGTTTGTGCAGAAGGGACAGGATGTTCGCCTGAATGTCCAGACAAATGTTCAACTGCAAGATGTTGATGTTCTATATTGGAAGTTTAACAGATCAGTCCGTGTTGTAAAGTACCCCCCAAAAGTTACCTTTGAAAGGTACCGAGGTAGGGCTGAATTTAGTGAGGGAGACTTCTCTCTGCTACTGAAGAACCTCCATGAAGAAGACAGTGGACTTTATGAAGCAGTAGTGTCTGGTAACAATGACAGAAATGTTGCTACGTACGTGTTGGTAGTTCAAGGTAGGTTTAACCTCGTTATTTGTTGTTCTTCTTGCTGTTGTTTGGTAGCACTTTACTTGACCAAACATTTTCTACTGGCATACAACTCTATTTATCCCTGTTTGTCTATTTGTTTTCAGAGAGAGTTGAGCCACCAGTTCTGACAGTGGACTCTTAACTCCACCGTCACTGTCACCTGTAACGTGACTGTGACCTGCAGAGGTCAGAACACCTCTGTCACCTCCAGCTGTAACAGCAGCACCTGCTCTCAGGTGGGAGGAGATAGTAGAGGGGCTGAGACCTCCACTGTCCCCCTGCTCTCTGTGTATGTGGCAGGGAGTTTCATCATCTGTAACCACAGCAACCACGTCAGCTGGGCCAACGACACCAAGGAGATAGTGGAACTCTGTCCAACGAAATGTGGTAAGACACAAACACACAAATACACAATCCATGTCTCAATTGTCTCAATCCTTAAAAATCCTTCTTCAGCCTTTCTCCTCCCCTTCATCTACACTGATTGAAATGGATTTAACAAGTAACATCAATAAGGGATCGTAGCTTTCACATGGATTCACCTGGTCAGTCTGTCACGGAAAGAGCAGGTGTTCTTAATGTTTTGTACATTCTGTGTATTAATGGAAGAAGGAGGAAGTGAGGAAGTATCTAATCTGTGAGAGGAACTGTAACATATTGTCTGTTTGTTGTAAACCAGTGTCTCCCCCTGCTGGTAGCATGTCTGTGTGCATGCTGAAGATCATCTTGGTGTCTGTGGGGCTGGTCATCATGATCTCTGCTGTCATCACTGTCCACATCAGGCACAGATTCCACTATGGATAGAATCATGTGTGTTGTATTTTTTCGACCTCAGACAAAGTGATTCATTTCTGAAAAAGTAGAGATTTTGTGATGATTTTAATCAGCATTTTATCTCTGCTGTTTTCCTATTTGGAAGAAATGTTGGTCGTACCGGTGTTGACTGCTCTTCCCACATAAAGCCTCCAGTTCCCTCGATGGATGATCGATCAGTCAACCTACTTTTGTTGACAAATTTGACACCTTTTGGAAGCAGACAATGCTCTATAAGGAGGATGGGATCCACCCTAATCACTTCTGTGTCTGGATCCTGTCTCAACACTACAAGGCAGCGCTGATGCATTGACTGATCAAATCAAGCTCCTCAAAATGTATTTACTCCCATTAAATAGCATTGATATCATTCTGCCACAGCTTCTCATGTTGATAGGGGCATTGTAAATAGTAATTTTGTGCCTGTTAATTTAATTTCCATTGATAGCTCTGTTAGCTCCCGTTAGCTCTGTTGTTAGCTCCACCTATGCTATTAATAGTTTTACAGTATATCAAGCTATCATTTTGCTACATGTGCTCATAAGCATAGTGTTATTGTTAGTTGTTCTATTGTACTCATTTATCTGAATTCTTATATTAGCTCAGGAACCAGGAAGCCCATTGTGGCTAGCTCATCCAGTTCTATTGACTCTTGTGTCACCATGGATACTCCTGCTGTTTTCAAATCTTGCAGAAGGCTTGGACTGTTACATTTAAATGTGCCTGATGTCTAAACTGGACGTTCTGGGTGCATGACACTAGTCCAGATGTTTTGTTTATCTCAACATGCAACAATTTCATAGATTTTACTGAGTTACAGTTCTTATAGGGAAATAAGTCAATTTAAATAAATTAATTAGGTATTAATCTATGGATTTCACATGACTGGGAATACAGACATGCATCTGTTGGTCACAGATACCTTAAAATAAACGATATGGGCGTGGATCAGAAAACCAGTCAGTATCTGGTGTGACCACCATTTGCCTTATACAGCGCGACACATCTCCTTCGCATAGAGTTGAACAGACTGTTGATTGTGGTCTGTAAAAATGTTGTCCCACTCCTCTTCAATGGCTGTGAAAAGTTGCTGGATATTGGTGGGAGCTGGAACACGCTGTTGTACATGTTGATCCAGAGCATCCCACACATGCTCAAAGGGTGCAATGTCTGAGTATGCAGGCCGTGGAAGAACTGGGACATTTTCAGCTTCCAGGAATTGTGTACAGATCCTTGCGACATGGGGCCGTGCATTATCATGCTGAAACATGAGTTGATGGCGGAGGATGGATGGATGGCACGACGATGGGCCTCAGGACCTCAGGACGGTCAACGAACACAATTGCATTTGATTGATTTGAATGCACAGAGATACCATGACAAGGTCCTGAGGCACATCGTCGTGCCATCCATCCATCCTCCGCCATCACCTCATGTTTCAGCATGATAATGCAGGGCCCCATGTCGCAAGGATCTGTACACAATTCCTGGAAGCTGAAAATGTCCCATTATGTCTGCCCATACCATAACCGCACCGCCACCATGGGTCACTCTGTTCACAATATTGACAGCACTTACCCACATGACGCCAGACACGAGTTCTGCGGTTGTGAGACCAGTTGGACGTACTGCCAAATTCTCTAAAACTACATTGTAGTTGGCTTACGGTAGAAATTAACATTACATTCTCTGGCAACAGCTCTGGTGGATGTTCCTGCAGTCAGCATGCCAATTGCACATTTGGGACATCTGCTGTGGCATTGTGTTGTGTGACAAAACTGCACATTTTAGAGTGGCCTTTTATTGTCCCCAGCACAAGTTGCACCTGTGTAATGATCATGTTGATTAATCAGCCTCTTGATATGCCACACCTGTCAGGTGGATGGATTATCTTGGCAAAGGAGAAATGCTCACTACCAGGGATGTAAACAAATTTGTGACCGACTGCCTTGATTTACTTGACGTCAACAGTGAAGATGTGACTCCGGGATAGTGGCCTTCTAGGCAGAGTTGCAATGAAAAAGCCATATCTCAGACTGACCAATAAAAATAAAAGGATGGGCAAAAGACCACAGTCACTGGACAGAGGAACTCTGCCTAGTGTACATTTTTGTACATTTGAATGTTGCAGCAATAGGACCTAGGCCTAGCGTTTGAGTGAGCGGGACGGAACATCATTTTGAAACAAGCCCTGATCCCAATGAATAGACTGCCCCCACATGGAGAAAAAGATAACTGCTCATGTTCAGCCACTCACAAGGCTCATTTGAATTTCCTTTTTTTTTGCATCAGCAAAATTATCTGCGACAAAAGAGTGATCAAGTTAAGATCTGACATCTGTAGGCCCATCTGACTTGTTCGCTGTTGTCACAGATGATGCAACCCCCTGCCACATAGACAGAGAGCAGGGGGACAGTGGAGGTCTCAGCCCCTCTACTCTCTCCTCCCACCTGAGAGCAGGTGCTGCTGTTACAGCTGGAGGTGACAGAGTTGTTCTGACCTCTGCAGGTCACAGTCACCATACAAATGCCATTGATGGGACTGGTGACTCAACTCTCTCTCTGAAAACGAATAGAAACCCGTTATTGTTTGTTTATTAACCTTAGATAGCATAACAAGCTGGTGTACCAATGAATCTGAGGCACTAGTGGAAAGTATTTTACCCATACACTATGTTTAGCTCTATTGATTGATGTGTATACAAAAACATAATAGAAAACATCTCAGTTTAGCTTGTATCAACAAAAACATATCTACTTTATTACCAGGTAATCATACAAACATATTCCCCTCAAATAACAATATGTGTGAGCTTCTATAAAGATGAATCAAAGGTGCCCTCATCAGTTTTCCCACCCGCTTAAGTTACTGGGCACCAACTTTGTCATATTTCATAAATGTGTCAAAGGTCGGCTTGTATTTACATTTTATGGAAATAGTTACAAATGTATATCTACTAGGAAGTTGAATAACTGGCTCAGCCTTGTCCTTCTAATATATGGTTTGACACACATCACCATGGAAACTGTAAAGCAGCCTAAACTCTTAGAAAAAAAATGTTTTAAAAGGGTTCTTCGGCTGTCCCCATAGGAGAACCCTTTTTGGTTCCATGTAGTAACTTCTGTGGAAAAGGATGTAACTGGAACCAAAAAGGGTTCTTCAAAGGGTTCTCCCATGGGGCCAGCCGAATAACCCTTTTAGGCGTTAGAAAGCACCTTTTTTTCTAAGAGTGTATGGTGGGACTTTCCTGTCAAAACCACCACAAGGTCACACAGAATTGAAGAAGTTGTTATTTTCAGTGACAGATTGTTTCCTATGACTCACTGCAGTGACATCGCATGAGCCTTGAGCACACTGCAGTTTTATTTCTTCAAGAGTCCCAGGGCAGATCTGCTCTCGGCCCAAAATTCATTTAATTGGCTTTTTTGTGCTTTGAGCAAGGAAGCTAGAAAGCTAGCTACTTTATGCTAATGCCATGATTTACAGGTTACTGCTAACATAGCTGAGGGATGTATGGGTGGTGCAGCACCCCCTGATAAATCACAATGAACAATAAAAACAAGTGCACTAGGCTTTTATTACTTCTGTCTGAGCAGAGAAAAATACCCGTCGACCAAAATGTTCCTAATCAAAAGCATTCCAAATCTGATCTATGTCATAGAAATACAATAATAATATGTCTACGAGCCATACCTTCATCATCAAAACCATCATCTTCACTTCCAACAATTGTTTTCATTTTTAAAATTAAATATTTAAACATACAATCAAATTGTTACATGCATACAAACATGCAATCTACCTGCAGTGAAGCCACTCAACATATACATTATATTCAGTCATCTAGCAGACACTCCCATCCAGAGCGAACCACAGGAGCAACCAAGGTGAAGCACCCCGCCCAGGGCCACATCAAACAGATCTCCCACCAAGTCAAATCAGGGAGCCGGACCAGAGTCCTATCAGCCACTGGGACAAGCTCCCAACCGCCAGGCCAACAACCATCCAAGATCCTCTAACAGTTCTCGAGAGCTGCCCCACAACTCTCCGATAACCCCCCTAACAGCCCCCCCACCCCGAAATAAATCTCTCATTACACTCCGCCCCCACCAAGCCACCGTCCCCCAATGCGCCAACAACCAATAAAAAAGAAGAAGAGGATAACAAAGGAAAACAATAGAAAGCAACACTGCAAAAAACAAAAGACATCAAGGACAACAAAACTCTAAAACAGCAAGAACAACTGGATGCGTTTGAGTGCATGTGTGGCACTATTTACGTGTGTCTATCAAATCAAATGTTATTTGTCATATGCGCCGAATACAACAGGTACCTAACAGTGAAATGCTTATTTACAAGCCCTTAAAAGAACAATGCAGTTTTAAGAAAAGAGATGAGAATAACAAATAATTAAAGAGCATCTATGAATAACAATAATGGGGGTTTATACAGGGTATTATGGTACAGAGTCATTGTGGAGGCTATATACAGAGTATTACGGTACAGAGTCAATGTGGAGGCTACATACAGGGTATTACGGTACAGAGTCAATGTGGAGGCTATATACAGAGTATTACGGTACAGAGTCAATGTGGAGGCTACATACAGGGTATTACGGTACAGAGTCAATGTGGAGACTATGTACAGGGGGTACCGGTACAGAGTCAATGTGGAGGCTATATACAGGGGGTACGGGTACAGAGTCAATGTGGAGGCTATAAACAGGGGGTACCGGTACAGAGTCAATGTGGAGGCTATATACAGGGGTACCGGTACAGAGTCAATGTGGAGGCTATATACAGGGGTACCGGTACAGAGTCAATGTGGAGGCTATATACAGGGGTACCGGTACAGAGTCAATGTGGAGGCTATATACAGGGGGTACCGGTACAGAGTCAATGTGGAGGCTATATACAGGGGGTACCGGTACAGAGTCAATGTGGAGGCTATATACAGGGGGTACCGGTACAGAGTCAATGTGGAGGCTATATACAGGGTTACCGGTACAGAGTCAATGTGGAGGCTATATACAGGGGATTCCGGAACAGAGTCAATGTGGAGGCTATATACAGGAGGTGCCGGTACTGAGTCAATGTGGAGACTATATTCAGGGGATACCAGTACAGAGTCAATGTGGAGGCTATATACAGGGGATTCCGGAACAGAGTCAATGTGGAGGCTATATACAGGGGATTCCGGAACAGAGTCAATGTGGAGGCTATATACAGGGGTACCGGTACAGAGTCAATGTGGAGGCTATATACAGGGGGTACCGGTACAGAGTCAATGTGGAGGCTATATACAGGGGGTACCGGTACAGAGTCAATGTGGAGGCTATATACAGGGTTACCGGTACAGAGTCAATGTGGAGGCTATATTCAGGGGATACCAGTACAAAGTCAATGTGGAGACTATATACAGGGGATACCAGTACAGTGTCAATGTGGAGGCTATATACAGGGGGTACCAGTACAGTGTCAATGTGGCACCGGTGTTGAGGTAATTGCGGTAATAATGTACATGTAGGTAGAGTTATTAAAGTGGTTATGCATAGATAATAATGTGTGTTAATGTCTGTGTGTGTGTGCACATGTATGTGTGTGTATGTATGTCTGTGTGTGTATATATGTGTGTGTATATCTGTGTGTGTGCATGTCTGTGTGTGTATGTCTGTGTGTGCTGTGACGACCCTCCCACTCTGTCTGCTGTATTCTGTCTTTGTTCTTGTTTCCTTATTAGGATGCCGGTGGGCGGAGTTGGGAGGGTCGTCAGCTTCATGGGAAACACCTGGGCCAGGTGTCTCCCAGGATAAATAGACCTCTTCAACATTCATGGAGGAGACTCTCCATGCAGACACCTTTGTAGATTGTGTTGTGGTTCTTGGTGGCCTTTTGTTTGTTTTGGCACCTTTCAACACCCTGCATTATCACATTCATGCACGCAAAACTCACTTACACTACTGATTACTGATTACACACATCATTGTGTATTTTCCTTAGTTGCTTTAGTTAATAAATATATATTTTGTTACTCCTTATCTCCACGTTGTCTCCCTTTGTTACGGGCTTTGAGCCGGTTCGTGACAAGTGGGAGCTCATCCGGGATATTTGAACTATTGGTTTGGGAGACTGTGGAGGTACGTGTTTGGTTTGAATATTGTGGTTGAGTTTAATAGGCCCAGTATTGGTTGCCTTTGTTGTTTGGATTGTGTGCTGTGTTGGAGAGAGTATAATGGTTAGTTTCCAGGCCCTGCCTAGCCTGGAAACGTTTGTTCTACTTTCTGTTGGGACATCAGTCTGAGGAGGTGAGTAAATCGGCTGTGTACCTCGGTAGGAGATTTGTGTAGGGTAGTGGAACTTGCTACCTGGAGCTATAGCCTTTTCCCCTGATAGGCTTAGCGACGTGTTTAAATTTTGGACATGTTGGGCATGGTTAAATGTTTGTTATTTTTGTGTGGTGTCTGTGGACTGAGCAGTTGTCTCGGGGGCACATCCGTGGCTTGGTGGAATTTGCCAGCATGCTGGGGAGTTCTATTTCCTTGCCAGCGGGCTACAGTGCGTAAATACCCACCGCAAATCTGCACGAAGACTAGGGTTGAGTTATTGTAGGTTTTGGGGACGCTCCGTATCTCATCTCTCTTCTGTGGTGCTCAGGGTGATTGTCATTTCTCTGGTTGTGGTCTGATGTGCTCAGCAGAGGGGTTGAGCAAGATTATTTACTTATGACTATGGTGTCTCGTAGACAAGTTCATTCGCTTTCATCAGAGGAACTGTTAGAACTAGGTACTAAAGAACAGCTGTTGAAGATCGCTGAACACTACAAGGTTAAATGATTGAAATTAGTGATTCTGTTTCGTTGGAAGTGACTATGAATCGTTGGAAGTGACTATGAATCGTTGGAAGTGACTATGAATCGTTGGAAGTGACTATGAATCGTTGGAAGTGACTATGAATCGTTGGAAGTGACTATGAATCGTTGGAAGTGACTAGGAATCGTTGGGAGTTGTAAAAAATTAAGAAGGACCCTGATGTTCTTTTCGTTGGAGTTTGTAGCTGTTGTGGTCTTTTGTGCCATGTTCCTGAATGTTTACGTGACTGACCATTGGTTGGGGTTGTCATGTTCTATCTTTCTTGTCTGTTCCCTCCTGGTCTTGTGTTCTTCTTACCTCTTAAATATTGCTTCCTATGTGCAAAGGTTGCTGAGGTCTGGGGAGGAGGAGGTTGGCTGGCGCAGGTGGAGGTGTGAACACATAACCCCTCACCAATTTGGGACACAGAGGCTGTGTCAATTTGGGACGCAGAGGCTGTGTCAATTTGGGACGCAGAGGCTGTGTCAATTTGGGACGCAGAGGCTGTGTCAATTTGGGACGCAGAGGCTGTGTCAATTTGGGACGCAGAGGCTGTGTCAATTTGGGACGCAGAGGCTGTGTCAATTTGGGACGCAGAGGCTGGTATGTTGTTCCGGGGTCCTTGTTGGTCCCCGGTTTTATGGGGGGGAATGTGACGACCCTCCCACTCTGTCTGCTGTATTCTGTCTTTGTTCTTGTTTCCTTATTAGGATGCCGGTGGGCGGAGTTGGGAGGGTCGTCAGCTTCATGGGAAACACCTGGGCCAGGTGTCTCCCAGGATAAATAGACCTCTTCAACATTCATGGAGGAGACTCTCCATGCAGACACCTTTGTAGATTGTGTTGTGGTTCTTGGTGGCCTTTTGTTTGTTTTGGCACCTTTCAACACCCTGCATTATCACATTCATGCACGCAAAACTCACTTACACTACTGATTACTGATTACACACATCATTGTGTATTTTCCTTAGTTGCTTTAGTTAATAAATATATATTTTGTTACTCCTTATCTCCACGTTGTCTCCCTTTGTTACGGGCTTTGAGCCGGTTCGTGACAGTGCACATGTATGTGTGTGCATGTCTGTGTGTGCATGTCTGTGTGTGTATATCTGTGTGTGTGCATGTCTGTGTGTGCATGTCTGTGTGTGCATGTCTGTGTGTGCATGTCTGTGTGTGCATGTCTGTGTGTGCATGTCTGTGTGTGTATGTCTGTGTGTGTATGTCTGTGTGTGTATGTCTGTGTGTGCATGTCTGTGTGTGTGCACACCTATGTGTGTGTATATCTGTGTGTGTGTATATCTGTGTGTGTATGTCTGTGTGTATATCTATGTGTATATCTGTGTCTGTGCACGTGTGTGTGTGTATATCTGTGTGTATATATCTGTGTGTGCACATGTGTGCATTTGAATGTGAGTGCGTCTTTCAACTATGCTGTGATGTTTAACATACAATTTGAATCTATCTAATTGAATAGAATCCCCAGATTGCGAGCTGAAGATAAATAACTTTACTAAGAGTATTAGTATAGTAGTAATCGACTGACCAGGTCTCATCAGATCACCGAACAAAGCTATTTCTAGGGTCAATTTTAGATGAATGTTAAATCTTGCATCATTTTATAGATAAACTCTTTCACCCTGTGGCTTGGAATCGGTACATGAAAAATATTTTCCCAGCTATTTTGAAATCTGTAGGGTACAGCTGTCAACATTCTGGTCCTTAAATTAAACTGGTATACTTTCCTATTTCAGCTATTTTTGTCCCTCTGCCAGTTTTGATCCTTTATATTGGGCAGACAGACCAATTCCCTACCTCCTCCCGCTCCCAACCTGCCTCCTCCATTTTGCAGGTAATCCTGTAATCAATTGGTTGTAATCTTGGATTGAGCAGACATTCCCAAACAATTATGATATAAAAGACATAATTCTACCATTCCAATTTACAATATAATTTAAAAACAAAACTTCCTTTTCAAACATCTTTTCCATGAATACAGGGATTTTATCAACCAGCACAATTGAGTTCAAACAATATTTGTTGTAATATTTGTTCTATCTTTTCTGGGGGATGAAATTGAAATTGTAACTAGCTCTGAAATGATTGTTTGAAGATACTTGAACAAGGTTTGATTATAAATGAATCGTAAATGAGACATGGTAATCTGCACAAAGGCAAAAAGGAACGTTTTTAACAATGGATGAGCTTTTCTTAGTAATCTACTTGAGAACCATTTTGGGTTCATGCAAAACTTTTGTATGAGTGAAGATTTTAGAGAGAGGTCTAGTGCTTTTATATTTAATAATCTCAACCCACCCAGTTCATATTCATTATATACAGTTGATGTCGGAAGTTTACATACACTTAGGTTGGAGTCATTAAAACTCGTTTTTCAACCACTCCACAAAATTCTTGTTAACAAACTTTAGTTTTGGCAAGTCGGTTAGGACATCTACTTTGTGCATGACACAAGTATTTTTACACAATTGTTTACAGAAAGATTATTTCCCTTAAAAATAACTATCACAATTCCAGTGGGTCAGAAGTTGACATACACTAAGTTGACTGTGCCTTTAAACAACTTGGAAATTTCCAGAAAATGATGTCATGGCATGAGAAGCTTCTGTTAGGCTAATTAACATCATTTGAGGCAATTGGAGGTGTACCTGTGGATGTATTTCAAGGCCTACCTTCAAACTCAGTGCCTCTTTGCTTCACATCATGGGAAAATCAAAAGAAATCAGCCAAGACCTCAAAACAAATGTAGACCTCCACAAGTCTAGTTCATCCTCGGGAGCAATTTCCAAACGCCTGAAGGTACCACGTTCATCTGTACAAACAATAGTACGCAAGTATAAACACCATGGGACCACGCAGCCACCGTACCACTCAGGAAGGAGATGCGTTCGGTCTCCTAGAGATGAACGTACTTTGGTGCGAAAAGTGCAAATCAATCCCAGAACAACAGCAAAGGACCTTGTGAAGATGCCGGAGGAAACAGGTACAAAAGTATCTATATCCACAGTCAAACGAGTCCTTTATTGACATAACCTGAAAGGCCGCTCAGAAAGGAAGAAGCCACTGCTCCAAAACCGCCATCAAAAAGCCAGACTACGGTTTGCAACTGCACATGGGGAGAAAGATCATACTTTTTGGAGAAGTGTCCCCTGGTCTAATGAAACAAAAATAGAACTGTTTGGCCATAATGACTATTGTTATGTTTGGAATAAAAATGGGGAGGCTTGCACTTCACTGGTGCACTTCACAAAATAGATGGCATCATGAGGTAGGAAAATTATGTGCATATATTGAAGCAACATCTCAAGACATCAGTCAGGAAGTTGAAGCTTGGTCGCAAATGGATCTTCCAAATGGACAATGACCCCAAGCCTACTTCCAAAGTTGTAGCAAAATGGCTTAAGGATATCAAAGTCAAGGTATTGGCGTGGCCATCACAAAGCCCTGACCTCAATCCTATAGAACATTTGTGGGCAGAACTGAAAAAGCGTGCGCGAGCAAGGAGGCCTACAAACCTGACTCAGTTACACCAGCTCTGTCAGGAGGAATGGGCCAAAATTCACCCAACTTATTGTGGATGGCTACACGAAACGTTTGACCCAAGTTAATAAAGGCAATGCTACCAAATACTAATTGAGTGTATGTAAACTTCTGACCCACTGGGAATGTGATGAAAGAAATAAAAGCTGAAAGAAATCATTCTCTCTACTATTATTCTGAAGTTTCACATTCTTAAAATGAAGTGGTGATCCTAACTGACCTAAAACAGGGAATTTTTACTAGGATTAAATGTCAGGAATTGTGAAAAACTGAGTTAAAATGTATTTGGCTAAGGTGTATGTAAACTTCTGACTTCAACTGTACATATCTATCTCAATGCCCTTGTACCCCTGCACATCGACTGGGTACTGTTACCCCGTGTATATATTTCTCTTTACTCATGGTGTATTTATTTATTAATTCATAGTTTTTTTACTTTTCTATTATTTCTCTATTTTCTTTCTCTCTGCATTGTTGGTAGGGGCCTGTAAGTAAACATTTCACTGTTAGTCTATACTTGCTGTTTCTCTCTGCATTGTTGGGAAGGGCCTGTAAGTAAGCATTTCACTGTTAGTCTACACCTGTTGTTTCTCTCTGCATTGTTGGGAAGGGCCTGTAAGTAAACATTTCACTGTTAGTCTATACCTGTTGTTTCTCTCTGCATTGTTGGGAAGGGCCTGTAAGTAAGCATTTCACTGTTAGTCTACACCTGTTGTTTCTCTCTGCATTGTTGGGAAGGGCCTGTAAGTAAACATTTCACTGTTAGTCTATACTTGCTGTTTCTCTCTGCATTAATGGGAAGGGCCTGTAAGTAAGCATTTCACTGTTAGTCTACACCTGTTGTTTCTCTCTGCATTGTTGGGAAGGGCCTGTAAGTAAGCATTTCACTGTTAGTCTATACCTGTTGTTTCTCTCTGCATTGTTGGGAAGGGCCTGTAAGTAAGCATTTCACTGTTAGTCTATACCTGTTGTTTCTCTCTGCATTGTTGGGAAGGGCCTGTAAGTCAACATTTCACTGTTGTTTCTCTCTGCATTGTTGGGAAGGGCCTGTAAGCATTTCACGGTTGTTTCTCTCTGCATTGTTGGGAAGTGCAACGATGTGTGCTGAGAGTCAGGAAGTAAGTTCAGGGGGTGAAGTGAAAGAAACATGAACAACTCACAGACAGGAAACAGAAACTGCAACAATGACGCCTGGGGAAGGAACCAAAGGGAGTGACATTTATAAGGCAGGTAATCAAGGAGGTGATGGAGCCCAGGTGAGTGTCATAATGAGCTGATGCGTGTAACAATGGTGACAGGTGTGCGCCATAGAAAGCAGACTGATGACCTAGTGGCTTGAGAGGGAGCAGACGTGACAGGAAGGGCCCGTAAGTCAGCATTTCACTGTTAGTCTACACCTGTTGTTTACGAAACGTGTGACCATTTTATTTCGTTGTCAACCCGAACATGGGAACATTGCCTTTAAAAGGATTGAATAGAATCCCGGCCTAAGATGATGTTCAAATTCCTGATTATTGTTTGCTAGTCTTTTTCCCCACCATAGCATATAAACTCTCAGGCATGGAGGTCATGGGGGCCATGGTAGTCATGGGGAGGTCTACAGGTAGGGGCTGGTGGTTCACAGGCTGGGGTTGGGGATGTCCCACCATACTGTAGATGGTGGGTGATGTTGGGTCTGGACCTGGAGACATCTGCTGTTCACCACCTACCTGACTGTTATCTGGAGTCTGGAGAATAAAATTTGCTTAATTAAATATTTCTTAGTAGCTGTTCAATGCTCTACATATACGCACAAAATTAAGATGAGTTTGTTGTTAATTTGGAATTTATATGTTTTCCACTGACAACATTTTCAAAAAATGTCATCGACAGTATCAGTAAATATCTTACCACAACTGCAGCATAATCTGCGTTTATAATATCCTCTTTGCAACCTATAAATCAACCACATAAACATTTAAAAGTTAGATCTTCAGAGTTGCTACGAGTATGTCTAAATAATGTGAAATCATTACAGCCTGTTATCAACAGTATTCACAATAGTTTACGTAATATAATGAAGTGACTGTACCAAGAACAAAAATCCAAAACACATTTAAAACTAAGATCTTCAGAGTTGTACAGAATGTACAGTTTATAAATAATGTGAAATCGTCACAGTTTTCACAATAGTTTAATTAATATAATGAATTGACTGTAATGTGATGCAGCAGGAGCAGTGAGCTTACATTTGTTTTGCTTTTGACAAACAAAACCAATCAGGGCCATGAATCCAACTACGGAGACAGGTGCTCCGACTGCGAGAGCATAGTTGTAGTTCGCCTTCTCCCCTTGTTCTGGAAATACAGCGACATCAAAATCACTACACCCTGTGTGTGTGTGTGTGGGTGTTGTTTGGTGTGAGTGTGGGAGAGCGAGAGAGAGAGAGAATTTGTTAGCATGTCTTACCAGATTTCAATGAACAGAGTTCGACTATCTTCTTGGTGTTGTTGGCCCAGCTGACTTGGTTGCTGTGGTTACAGATGATGGAACCCCCTGCCACATAGACAGAGAGCAGGGGAACAGTGGAGGTCTCAGCCCCTCTACTCCCTCCTCCCACTTGAGAACAGGTGCTGCTGTTACAGCTGGAGGTGACAGAGGTGTTCTGACCTCTGCAGGTCACAGTCACGTTACAGTTGCCATTGATGGTGGAGTTAGAGTCCAATGTCAGGACTGGAGGCTCAACTCTCTCTGAAAACAAATAGAAACCCTTTATTGTTAATATATTAACCTGAGTACAGGAGCTAGAGTACTAATGAATATGCATTTAACCTGTACACCATGTTTAGCTTGTTTAATTGATACTGTAACTGTGTCACTTTAAAATAAATTAGAAAAACTAGTCAAACATACCTTGGAGAACTAACTGGTGTACAATAATAGTCTTTTCTTTGTCACCACTCACTACTGCAGTATACGGTCCACTGTCTCCTTCCTGTATGTTCTTCAGTACCAGAGAGAAGTTTCCCTTATAAAACTCAACCCTGTTTTTGTACTCAGGAGACACTTTCACTGACAATGTGTCAGTGCATCTTACAATATTAGCTGATCCGAAGCTCCACTTGAAAACCTCTAACTCTTTCAGTTGAACATTTTCCTGGACATCCAGACGAACATCCTGTCCCTTCAGCACAAACACAGAGCTGAAATCTGTGAAATAAACACACAGAAAATAAAGACTTAATGTGAAAAAGATTAAGCAATATGACAAATAGAGCAGTAGAAAATATTAATTTCCTTATACACCGTAATTGCAAGATGGTTTAAAAATGAGCCTATAGCAATATCTGCTGTCTTTACCATAAGTGATAAAGAAGTATCTTTACAATAAAGAACAAGGATACCATACACACAATTTCAACTATTCAGTTTCATAAACCATTCCGTTTATGAAAAATGTTATAAAACTTGATGTATAACTCGATGAAGTTTAACCTCATCTAACCTAATCTGCATAAAGATATATACACAAGATGAGCAAAAAAGACTGTACATAACAAATAATACAAATACTGAGCTCAGCTTTATATTATTTATAGTAATGCAACTGCTCAGAGAAAGAGATTTTTGAAACATAGGGGTATTAACATAGGGGTATTAATTATTGGCAACCCTGTTTTCAATAATCCAGCACCCTCCTCTTGCGAGGATAACGACACTGAGCCTTTTTCTAAATGTTTTATGAGAAGAACACTTTGGGAGTGATCTTACACAGTCCTTACAGATCCTTGATATCCTTTGTCTGCACTTATGGACTGCCATCTTCAATTCAAACCACAGGTTTTCAATGAGGTTCAAGTCCGGAGATAGAGATGGCCATTGTAAAATGTAGATTTTGTGGTCAGTTAACCATTTCTTTGTGGATTTTGATTAGTGCTTGGGAAGATCGACTCCTGGCAGAGTCAATCAAGTTTTTGTCTAAGATATCTTGGTACTTGGTAAAGTTCATGATGCAGTTGCCCTTAAAGGGAGGCTGAACTTCCTGATTTAGCCTCGGTTTCTATTCTCCTCATTAGGAAATGCGACTGAGAATGAGATTTTGGTTTTGGAGGAACACTGTGATGTGGACATCTCTTGAGTGTGTGTTCGAACGTGGAAAGTTGTCACGCCCTGGTCTTAGTATTTTGTGTTTTCTTTATTAATTTGGTCAGGCCAGGGTGTGACATGGGTTTTGTATGTGGTGTGTTTTGTCTTGGGGTTTTTTCGTACGTATTGGGATTGTGGCTTAGTGGGGTTTTCTAGGTAAGTCTATGGCTGTCTGGAGTGGTTCTCAATCAGAGGCAGGTGTTTATCGTTGTCTCTGATTGGAAACCATATTTAGGCAGCCATTTTCTTTGAGTGTTTTGTGGGTGATTGTTCCTGTCTCTGTGTTTGTTGTCACCAGATAGGCTGTATAGGTTTTCTCGTTACGTTTTTGTATTGATCGTTTTTTCTTCTTCATTAAACATGTATCTAAATGACCACGCCGCATTTTGGTCCGCCTCTCCTTCACCTAAAGAAAACCATAACAGAAGTGCTTGTACTTTCACTCTGCCAAAACAGCACACAGTTTCAGTCTATAAAATCTGTGATTCTTTTTCCAAATTATGTTTTATATTTTCCCAAATGTTGTTTTCTCAGTTCCATTTTCCCCGGTTTTAGATATTTCTTGACCTCTCAAAATTACAATTGTTCATAGAAAAACAATGAAATTGGATGTTTTGAGTCCATGTCAATTTTGTGTAATTTTGTGTAATTTCAATGTTTGCAAATAAGCTTTTGGTGAAAGTATTTCTGTCAACAAGAAGGTTATCACATTAACTGGCTACACCGGGAGTAATAGACAAATGCGTGCACCACATAGACGGACAGACGAGCAATATTGCTGGAAATTAATTGGCAGATATTGTGTTAGGTGTGGCTTTTTAAGGCAGTGGTGGCTAACCAGGGGTAGGGTAATATCAAAGTTGCGTTGATTAGATGGTAGCTGGGAGCCTGCAGTGTCTGAGATCTCAGTATGACAGTTTGCGGAGGAACAGGTGAAAATTGCATGTATACTGTTAAAAAGTTGGGGTTCAACAGGAGTTCTTCAAAGATCCTCAAAGCTTTGACCAATAAAACAATAAAACATTTAAAATTATACAATAATTTAGCTTTCATCTCGCTCTGTGCTTTCATAATTTTCAGTCAATTCTCAAGTGGCTGAATCTTATGGAGTGAGATACCTGCCAAAAGGTTGTTAGGATCATATTGTTAGGATCGTGAGAAACTTGAAACGTATTCATTAAATTAGATCTGTTAAAGACTATGAATAAACATTTACACATTACATTTTTACTTAACGTCTCCCTTCACTCGGTTACAGATGTTTTTTATACATTCAAACTTTTGTCAGTAATGTGGCATCTGCAAAGGACATGAACCGAACGTAGCTAGTCGAGGTTAGCTAGTCAATCAAGCAACTAGCCCAGACATTAGCTGCGTTTCAGCTGCCAGTTTCATTTCCAAAATAAAAGTCTGGAGTTTGTTTTTTGATCTGGATTCAATAGCAATGTTATACCAGTAGATGACGTGGTATAGGCTTTTGCCTTCAGCAATTTACTTGTGTGAAAATGATAAAGACATACAGTTGAAGTCGGAAGGTTAGAAGTTAACATACACTCAATTAGTATTTGGTAGCATTGCCTTTTAAACAGTTTAACTTGGATCAAACGTTTCGGGTAGCCTTCCACAAGCTTCCCATAATAAGTTGGGTGATTTTGGCCCATTCCTCCTGACAGAGCTGGTGTAACTGAATCAGGTTTGTAGGCCTCCTTGCTCGCACACACTTTTTCAGTTCTGTCCACAAATGTTCTATAGGATTGAGGTCAGGGCTTTGTGATGGCCACTCCAATACCTTGACTTTGTTGTCCTTAAGTAATTTTGCCACAACTTGGAAGTATGCTTGGGGTCATTGTCCATTTGGAAGATTAATTTGTGACCAAGCTTTAACTTCCTGACTGATGTCTTGAGATGTTGCTTCAATATATCCACATAATTATCCGTCCTCATGATGCCATCCATTTTGTGAAGTGCACCAGTCCATCCTGCAACAAAGCACCATCACAACATGATGCTGCCACCCCCGTGCTTCACGGATGGGATGGTGTTCTTCGGCTTGCAAGCCTCATCCTTTTTCCTCAAAAAAAAACAATGGTCATTATGGCCAAACCGTTCTATTCAGAACAGAGGACATTTCTCCATACAGTACGATCTTTGTCCCCATGTGCAGTCTGGCTTTTTTATGGTGGTTTTGGAGCAGTGGCTTCTTCCTTGCTGAGCGGCCTTTCAGGTTACGTCGAAAACGGACTCGTTTTACTGTGGATATAGATAGTTTTGTACCTGTCTCCTCCAGCATCTTCACAGGGTCCTTTGCTGTTGTTCTGGGATTGATTTGCACTTTTCGCACCAAAGTACGTTCATCTCTAGGAGACAGAACGCTTCTCCTTCCTGTGCGGGTATGATGGTTGCGTGGTCCCATGGTGTTTATACTTATGTACTATTGTTTGTACAGATGAATGTAGTACCTTCAGGGGTTTGGACATTTTTTATCGGATGAACCAAAATTGTGGAGGTCTACAATTATTTTCTGAGGTCTTGGCTGATTTCTTTTGATTTTCCCATGATGTCAAGCAAAGAGGCACTGAGTTTGAAGGTAGGCCTTGAAATACATCCACAGGTACACCTCAAATTGACTTAAATTATGTCAATTAGCCTATCAGAAGCTTCTAAAGCCATGACATCATTTTCTGGAGTTTTCCAAGCTGTTTAAAGGCACAGTCAACTTAGTGTATGTAAACTTCTGACCCACTGGAATTGTGATACACTGAATTATAAGTGAAATGATCTGTCTGTAAACAATTTTTGGAAAAATGACTTGTGTCATGCACAAAGTAGATGTCCTAACCGACTTTCCAAAACGTAGTATTTTAGTTTGTTAATAATACATTTGTGGAGTGGTTGAAAAAAAAGAGTTTTAATGACTCCAATTGATGACTCCAACCTAAGTGTATGTAAACTTTCGGCTTCAACTGTATATGGGGGAAAAGATCCCTCCCAATGTGTTCTTCAATCTCATGAAACATTTTAGAAAAATCCTCAGTATCGTTACCCTCACAAGGGGAGGGTGCTGGATTATTGAAAACAAGGGTGACAATAATTTTGATCCATATGTTTATTTTTTATTTTTTATTACT
The DNA here is from genome assembly GCF_013265735.2 of Oncorhynchus mykiss. Classification (NCBI taxonomy): domain Eukaryota; kingdom Metazoa; phylum Chordata; class Actinopteri; order Salmoniformes; family Salmonidae; genus Oncorhynchus; species Oncorhynchus mykiss. The sequence continues at coordinate 82,125,313 of NC_048572.1, forward strand.
TGTTAAACAAAATCTCTTTCTCAATAATATACATTTCCCATTTTTTTTAGCATAGAATATAGCTGAGTATTTGTATTGTATATTTTTTACAGACTTTTTGGCTCATCTTTCTCAAAGATCCAATAATTCTGGACCCTGATATAGCTATAAATTGGGTGCTCAGAGAGTGGCCGTTGGTTAACTTTGACAGACATGTCTGTAAATGACTTGAGCTATGCATAGCAGTCTGTGCTGTGACTGTCTTTCTAGTTGAAGTTTCCATTCTTAAAATGACGTTTTGGTGCTGCTTCCTGTTGCTGACATTCCTGTAGCGTAACTAACTGACACATTTTTCTCAAAGTATAATAAAAAAAATGTATTACTCGTTTGTTTGTGTTATTATTTCAGTCTTTGTAAACAAACATGTTTAGCTTCATAATGTTAAAAATTAAAGTATCATCAAAAAAACTGTTGACCTAAAGTTAATGACATACTTTCAATTATAATGAAAGTCTTTATAAGTGACTTGAATGGTGTAAAATTCACAACATCACAACAGTGACTTAAACCTATTCATTAGATCATATGACTTCTTCCCTCTGTAATCCCTGGGTGCGTCCCAATAATCTCTCCTTCCTCCTGAAGTGTGCACTCCCTCACTATTCCCGATAAATGTAAAAAGGTGTTGGCATTGACTAAGTTGGGTTTTCACCAGTCATTTCCTATCAAATCCATGAAGGGAAGTGAACAAGTTCACACCTCTGGAGAAAGGATATATTATAAGGACAGAACCAACATTTTGCCCCTCCCCAAATGATACTCACTGTTACTTACTAACCTAGTAATCACATTTTAGGTACAAATGTCGAATGAATGTAATCAATATCACTATACAGATGTATTGAAAATATGTATTTACCTGCTTGATGGATAAAAGTCAGTAGAATGGAAATGGTGAAATGCAAATAGGTCCCCATACTTTGACAAGTGTCTGAGAAAAAGGAAATAATTGTCGCATTGAGCATTTGGGTTTTCCGTATTACGGGGCGTTCCAGAAATAGAGTGCTTTTTGTGTAGTGTAATTTTTTGGGGGAGGATTGTGTGGCTTTTGGGGGTAGAGGGGAGGGTAGTGCATTTTTTCCTCTTGTTTCCACTTGCTCTTCTGCTTGTATTTGTGGCTGTTATTAAGCTGCTTTAGCTACTGCAGGCCTATGATATGAAGGCAATGACTCTGACAGTTGAACTTGAGGCGAGGAAAAATGTTTCAGGCCTACCATAGTTACTCCTATAATCTAACAATATAATGCTTATACAAAACATTTGGATTGAAAATGAACCATCTACCCTCCTTCTGCATGTCTATATCTGTATAGCTGATGCAGTAGACATCTGACATAAAAAAAATGCATGTGTCATAGCACGCCAACGGCATATCTCTGGAATTATGCTTAAACTTCTCTTCGGCCTTTTAAGCCTAACTCCAGAGATATGCCGGTGGCATGCTACGGCACCGAAATGCATTTCATTATGTCAAATCAAATGTTATACAATTTGATTTGATTTAATAAAATTTGATTTGACATAAAGAAATGCATATCGGTGTCGTAGCATGCCACCGGCATATCTCTGGAGTTAGGCCTAAGCCATATATATATATTTATTTATCACTCCAGTGTTAATCTGCTAAATTGTAATTATTTGCCTACCTCCTCATGCCTTTGCACACAATGTATATAGACTCTTTTTTTTCTTTTTTCTACTGTGCTATTGACTTGTTAATTGTTTACTCCATGTGTAACTCTGTGTTGTCTGTTCACACTGCTATGCTTTATCTTGGCCAGGTCGCAGTTGAAAATGAGAAATTGTTCTCAACTAGCCTACCTGGTTAAATAAAGGTGAAATATATATATATATTTTTAAATAAAATAAATAAATATATAAAATCAAGCAATTCAAACTGTGCAACAAAACACCAAAATGTTTAATGACATTCAGAGATTGTCAAGTCAAGCCTTCTATACTGGGTTAGTCTACAAGGTATGGATCTATATTCTCTTTGTCCAGATTGACATAGTCTATTTATTGTGGTGTTGAAAATGCAAGCCATGATATTGAAGTCCCCAAAGTTAGTATGCTTTGTTTATTGATTGTTTGGTGCATTGGCACAGAAACCTGTTGTTGGAAAATTCCTTGCACATGGATATTTATGAATATGGCATCAAAATGCTGATAATCAGATTTCCCCCTAGCTAATCATTGTCTGCAGGCGGCTCTCATTGTAGTGTAGTGTAGCTCAACCCACTCTACAGACGTTTTGTATAAAAGACCCGGCTCCCGGGCCCTTTCGGGATCCACCCTTGTCTCACAAATACCACTCTAGCTCAGTAATCACACAGACTAATAGTTGGTATCTATGGATACGTGCCAGCGTTACAGTGGGACTCATTGGGTTAAACCTGAGAGACAAATGTAAACGAATCGCTCATCACATTAAATAAATAATCATCTTCAGAAATGACTTGATCAAAACAACAAAATAACTAGGGCTTTACCAATGATGGTGAAAACATGGGGTCATTTAATTTGCAATTAAGTGGGTTAAAATCGTTCTAGAATTTGGAAAAAAGGATGTGGGACAAACCAAAATGGTTGAGAAAACAACAAATTTATTTGAATAAAAAAACACTATTTGAATTTTTAACATGGTTTAGTTAAAGCAGGTCTATGTCATCCAACTCTTAAATTGAGAGTTATATCAAATGTACACATATAATGTCACTAGGACATAAAAGGCACTGTATTCGTGGAACAACCCTTCCACGTGGTCTATAGTGGCTTTTTTGCGGAAGTTATATGTACTTCCTCTAGTTCCTCTTTCTTAGACATATGTCAAAGTATGGGGACCCATTTCACCAATGGTATTCTATGTACAATGCACGTACTAATGCGCTACACATTACCATTCTGAAATGATTACACCTTTTGTCTACACTATTCTTTTACCATTTTTATTTCAGATTAGTTTACATCGTTAATCATTTGGAAGACAATGTTCAAGTTTTTTGTGTGAAAACCAAGCAGGGTTGGGCTCAATTCAGTTTGAGTGACAGGAAGAATAATTTAATTCAGTGCAATTCAAAGAACTTCCACTCAGACATAGAATCTGACAGGTCCCACTTTCAGATACCAAAGAACATCACTTTTCTCTGTAAAGAATGGTCATTTACTATTTTAACCTTAGTGCTTAGAATATCCAATTCCACAGAGTGTACAAAACATCAGGAACACCTTCTTAATATTGAGTTGTAACATCTTTTGCTGTCAGAACAGCCTGCAATCGCTGGAGCGTGGACTCTACAAGGTATCGAAAGCGTTCCACAGGGATGCTGGCCCATGTTGACTCTAATGCTTCCCACAGTTGGGTCAAGTTTGCTGGATGTCCTTTTGGTGGTGGAACATTCTTGATACACACAGGACACCGTGGAACGTGAAAAACCAAGGAGTGTTGCCATTCTTGACACAAGCAGGTGTGCCTGGCACCTACTACCATATCCCGTTCAAAGGCACTGAAATATTATTTATTGCCTGTATCCTCCCCTTGGGGTGGCAGGTAGCCTAGCGGTTAGAGTGTTGGACTTGTAACCGGAAGGTTGCAAGATTGAATCACCGAGCTGACAAGGTAAAAAAAAATTATATATATATAATAATAATCTGTCATTCTGCCACTGAACAAGGCCGTTAACCCACTGTTCCTAGGCTGTCATTGAAAATAAGAATTTGTTCTTAACTGACTTGCCTATGTAAATAAAAAATCTACACTGATTGAAGTGGACATCAATAAGGGATAACATCAATAAGGGATCATAGATTTCACCTGGATTCACCTGGTCAGTGTGTCATAGAAAGAGCAGGTGTATCTTACTGTGTTGAATAATGACATGTTATATGCAAAATATCTATATTTCTATAGACTACACATAAAAAAATAATATAATACATTTTAATTTCACTTAATTCAATTCTATTTCCTTTCTTTCAATTGCAAGTTGCTATTCTGTATCCTGTTTACTACTTCAATTAAAATTCAGGAAATGTATTGGAATTTATGAAGATTATTCAATTAATTTCTTAATTGAGCCCAACCCTGACAAAATATGTGGCCGACCGGCTCGATTAGGTCTTATGTATCAACACTTTATATGGCGTTTTTTTCACATTGGATAAAAGTAGAGACTCAGAACTAGAAAATGATACAGTGCATTCGGAAAGTATTCAGACCCCTTGACTTCTTCCACATTTTGTTACATTACAGCCTTATTCTAAAATGGATTAAATATTTTTCCCCCCATCAATCTACACACAACACCCCATAATGACGAACTAAAGACAAAGCAAAAACAGGTTTTTAGAAAATGTTTGCAAATGTATTAAAATTAAAAAACGGAAACATCCTATTTACAGAAGTATTCAGACCCTTTACTCAGTACTTTGTTGAAGCACCTTTGGCAGCAATTACAGCCTTGAGTCATCTTGGGTATGACACTACAAGCTTGGCACATCTGTATTTGGAGAGTTTCTCCCATTCTTCTCTGCAGATCCTCTCAAGCTCTGTCAGATTCGATGGGGAGCATCGCTGCACAGCTTTTTTCAGGTCTCTCCAGAGATGTTCGATCAGGTTCAAGTCCGGGCTCTGGTTGGGCAACTCAAGCACATTCAGAGACTTGTCCCGAAGCCACTCCTGTGTTGTCTTGGCTGTGTGCTTAGGGTCGTTGTCCTGTTGGAAGGTGAACCTTCTCCCCAGTCTGAGGTCCTCTGTTCAACTTTCCCTTGATCCTGACTAGTCTCTCAGTCCCTCCTGCTGAAAACATCCCCACAGCATGATGCTGCCACCCCATGCTTCACCGTAGGGATGGTGCCTCCAGACATGTCGCTTGGCATTCAGGCCAAAGAGTTCAATCTTGGTTTCATCTGACCAGAGAATCTTGTTTCTCATGGTCTGAGAATCTTTAGGTGCCTTTTGGCAAACTCCAAGCGGGCTGTCATGTGCCTTCTACTGAGGAGTGGCTTCCATCTGCCCACTCTACGATAAATGCGTGATTGGAGTGCTGCAGAGATGGTTGTCCTTCTGGAAGGTTCTCCCATTGCCACAGAGGAACTCTGGAGCTCTGTCAGCGTGACCATGGGGTTCTTGGCCACCTCCCTAATCAAGGCCCTTCTCCCCCGATTGCTCAGTTTGACTGGGTTTGTTTACATCCCCGGTAGTGAGAATTTCTCATTTGCCAAGATAATCTCATATGTGGGATCATCTGAGACCAGCCACCAGCTGATTAAACTGTTGGTTTGCAAAACCGAAGAATTTCTGCACAAACTCAGAAACCGTCTCAGGGAAGCTCATCTGCGTGCTTGTCGTCCTCAAGGCAGTTTGGCATCATAACCGACTTCCGTGTGCAAATGCTCTTCGATGGTCACTGGCATGCTGGATAAGTGTGCTCTTCACAGATGAATCCCAGTTTCAACTATACCGGGCAGAAGGCAGACAGCGTGTATTGCGTCATGTGGGCGAGCGGTTTGCTGAAGCCAACGTTGTGAACAGAGTGCCCCATGGTGGCGGTGGTATGGGCAGGCATAAGCTACGGACAACGAACACAATTGCATTTTATCGATGGCAATTTGAATGCACAGAGATACCGTGATGAGATCCTGTGCACTGGGGCCCTAGCATGATAATGCAGGGCCCCAGTGCACAGCACCATCTGTACATAATTCCTGGAAGCTGAAAACTTCCATGGCCTTAATATTCATTGAGCAAGTTTGGGATGCTCTGGATTACCATGTATGACAGGTGTGGTAGCAGAATCAGAATTCTTTAGGTAAAAATAAGATGTTTTATCAATGTTCATAAGTATGCTTATGTGGAAAAAGTTACTTGGGCCCAGAGAGGGGAGAGGTCAGGTTAGTCTTATCTGTGAATGTGTCTGTAAACTATTCCTAAACCATGTGAGGGGATGGTGTGATTAATGGGGAACCAGTTAGATGGCTCCACAATGTCTGTGTGCCAGTCACTCCTCTCCATAAGCTTGTCCAGGAGGGGTTGTAATTATTTATGGGAGTATCTAGAATTGACAATTGATATATGCCATTGGATGAGGTAATGTTTTGGTCCTAAGTGGTACCAAGAATGAGATAGTAATTTCGTCTAAGAGGGCAAACTGAACGATAATTTATAGCTAATGCTATAAATTATGGGATACTCTTTTCTCTGGTAAAGGGTTCTTTGTGTAATGCTCCTAAAATCTTTTATTCGTCATGTGAGTTTTGATGGGTGTGTCTTGGCTATAAATGATACTAAGGATTGTTTTGTAAGCACTCTGAGAGAATTCATTTATAGACACTGACTTGATCTGAGAGTCACGGGGCTATGGTGAAGCTCATATAATTAAAGATGGACTTTATGATAACTCTGACTTGTGTGTGGTTTGCTCTCTCATGATTTGGTAACACAGGACATTTCCACAACATTTTGGCGACGAGGACAGGGTGTGAATCTTCACTCGGTGACCGTTCCTGACGATCTAGGTAAATAAATCGTGCACAAAGGATCCCTCAAACTTGGGATCTTAGGGAAACCACACTTCGGGAACGAAGCAGATGGACCAACCTTTGATCTGAGAGGAAGCGAGCCGAGTGGATACCACATCTCGAACTGAGTTTTTTTTTTTTAAAAGAGGTGAGCACTTGAAGTCAATTTTTTTTAAATATGCCTCTGTTACGTATACTCTGAGTGTTAATTCCTTTCTAAGGAGGGCACCTTGGAGGTGTAAGCAGGGCCGAGTCAGAGGAGAGTAATCTGAGAGTTTGTGGACTCAAAGATACTCTGCCACTGTCCGGTTGCGAGTGACCAAGAGCTGTCCTGACACTGAATTGATCACAGTGGGGATTGGTGCGGTCTGTGTGGGTGAGGGGCCAAGTTGACTGTGTGTTCTGTGTGAAACATGGTACTTGGTGAAGCCCTATTGGAAGAAGGACCTCATTCTGTGTGTCTGTGTGATTGTCTAAGTGACCCTCAGAGGTGGTGAATTCCAATTATTTTAAATGTGCTAGCCAGGTATCCCCTGGGTTACTCTGTGTGAGTATTTTGTTATGGGATCACTAGGTAATATTTGTCGGAGCGTTCTGTGTGAGCGGGGTAGGTTGACTCTGTATGAGTAACCTTTCAAGTATGTTCTGATGTTCTATGTTAACGTCTGACCAGTTCTGTATGAACATCTGACCAATCCTGTGTGGGTGATCCTTAAAGTTCAAAGTGTGATTACCTAAGATTTTCTTAGGTATGGATTCTGTGAATATTTGAAATTATGATAAATTGTATGTGTGAATAATCAATTACTAGAGATTTGATAAAGTAATGCTGAGAATATAATTAGATACAATTTAAACCACCCATTCGTAGACGTACGTAGGTTTTGAGTTGGTATCTTTAATGGATAATTTGATAAAGAATAGGTGGGAAATTGGGAAATTGAGCGCTAGAAACTGATTCGAGTGTGTCCACTTTTGGTTATCTTACCCTAACGATGTAATTATAAAACGCATATTGATTATCTCCATCTGGGTACAACATTTGAAATAAAACTGCCCTTAAGGTCTGATAATGTTTTATTTTTTCTTCCCAGTATGAGAGAAGTTGTGAGATTTATTGAATAAACTGTTTTCCATAAAGTTAGAGAGAATTAAGGGGAATCTCGACGTAATTTATAATGTCGTATAAAGCCTAAGGTTTTCCATCAAACTAATTATCCTTGCGTGATTAATGTGATGTAGTAAAGTAATTGAAATACGTTGCATAAGTAAACATAATCTACTTTGTTAAAAAGCGCAACATCTGTTTCCTAGTCAATAAATTTAGATTTTATTCTTTGATTGCTAATCTATTCATTTGGCATATGAGAATCATAGCCGGGGTAACGCTTGGACCTTTAAAACTAGGTCTATTTTTCTGGGAATTGCCGATAGTGACGTCTTGATTTTACTTGTAAAGTGGGTTTATTTGCGGAGAATCTTAGTCATTCACATTGCGTTGGTGGTATAGTGATGAGCATAGCTGCCTTCCAAGATGTAGTCCTGGGTTTGGTTCCCGGCCAATGCGCTAAATAAAATCTGAGTTTTTGATACAATCAAATCATTAATCTATTTGTATATTTTGCCTGGAAAGTTATGGTCGCTAGTGTTTGTATAAGTTATAAACTGAACGTTTTAATAGCTTGTTTGGTTCAAATTGATAGAAGGGATAAATTGAACTTTTTAATAGATTGTTTAGGTTAAATTGATAGACTAATTAATTCAACTAAAAAAAATAACCAGGCGACTTTTGATGCAAGACGATGTCTGTTCACTAAATTATCTGCTGGAAAAATGTATTGAGAATTGAGTCATATTTAAATTACTGTATCAATAGAGGAGACAGTTGCCTAAATTTAAGAAATTGTAAATAATAGCGGTGAGATAATGGCGATAGAGAGGTGCCCACCGAAATGATTTTCATTCTTATAGATTGACTGACACATGTTATAATTTTGGCGCTGCGTGTGTTATTTTTAAAGTCTTGGACATTTCATAAGTGTGAAGAGCAAAGAGAAGAGGAAGTTATAAAGTTGGGGTTTTAAAGCTTACGATAGAGGTAAGGAAAAACGTTGAAATGAGAGGGGTTATATTTTTGCCCACCGGGGAAAAAGAAATAAGATGTTAATAGAGCTACCCCCCTACTTTTTAAAAATTTCCGCCTGAAGACATACCCAAATCTAATATGCATATTCTTGGTACCATTTGAAAGAAAACACTCAGTTTGTGTAAATGTAAATGTGAATTGAATGTAGGAGAATATAACACAATAGTTATACATTTTGAATGGAATAACTATATACAAAATACCTAAATGGTATTCTAACACACCCCCCCAAAAAATGGAGAAAAAACATGAAAAAAGATATATACATTTGCAAAATAACACTTTCAATATTTGGAAGACCCTCAGTCCTCTACACAATATTGTGCTGCTGATGCCAGGTGCCATAGCAGTCTCTTTCTGCTGTAAAGCAGAGGGTCACCAAGCATGTGGTGCAGGTGATGGGGACTTCATTTTGCAAAGAACACAGCGACGCCTCCATGCTGTACCCTTTTGGCCCTGAGGCACATCCATGCCTGCAGAAATACATTTGGGCAGATGAACACCACTTGAGGCAGGAGCTGGATGAACCAGCTTCAGTGGGGGATGGACACCTTGGCACTGGGAGCTCCCATTCGGAGTCAGTGTCACTGTGAAAGAAAATGTTCAGTTAGAATAGTTTCACATATGAGCCCTGTATCAACAGGTATAATAAACAGATATATATAGAGTACAGGGAACATAAGGTTGAATATATTATTATAGACCTGCTAGATCTACTGTATCTTTTATATTATGACATTTCAGCTAGATCTACTGTCTCTATTATACTATGACAGACCAGCTAGATCTACTGTCTTTATTATATTACAACAGACCAGCTGTATCTACTGTCTCCATTTCACTTTGGCCATTGTTGTGGGCCTTCCCTCCCCTCAACAGCCTCAAATAGGCTATTTCATGTGGGTTGGGGTGGGGTGGCAGACACACGCATCTCACAATTCATTACATTACATTTTTATATATTGCTACTAAAAAATTTAAAAATCACAAATAATATTTTATATTATCAATTTCAAACAAGGGCATTAGCATGAGAAAAACGTACCAGTCCAAAACGATGTCCTCTCTGTTCAAAAAATATTCCTCCACTTGGGAATCGCTAAATGAATCGTCCTACAACAATCTCTGTCTCACTTTCCCGATCAATTTCTTCTAAAATTGTGTGTACATCTGTATACAGTGGGGCAAAAAAGTATTTAGTCAGCCACCAATTGTGCAAGTTCTCCCACTTAAAAAGATGAGAGAGGCCTGTAATTAGGTACACTTCAACTATGACAGACAAAATGAGAAGAAAAAAATCCAGAAAATCACATTGTAGGATTTTTAATGAATTTATTTGCAAATTATGGTGGAAAATAAGTATTTGGTCACCTACAAACAAGCAAGATTTCTGGCTCTCACAGACCTGTAACTTCTTCTTTAAGAGGCTCCTCTGTCCTCCACTCGTTACCTGTATTAATGGCACCTGTTTGAACTTCTTATCAGTATAAAAGACACCTGTCCACAACCTCATACAGTCACACTCCAAACTCCACTATGGCCAAGACCAAAGAGCTGTCAAAGGACACCAGAAACACAATTGTAGACCTACACCAGGCTGGGAAGACTGAATCTGCAATAGGTAAGCAGCTTGGTTTGAAGAAATCAACTGTGGGAGCAATTATTAGGAAATGGAAGACATACAAGACCACAGATAATCTCCCTCGATCTGGGGCTCCACGCAAGATCTCACCCCGTGGGGTCAATATGATCACAAGAATGGTGAGCAAAAATCCCAGAACCACACGGGGGGACCTAGTGAATGACCTGCAGAGAGCTGGGATCAAAGTAACAAAGCCTACCATCAGTAACACATTACGCCGCCAGGGACTCAAATCCTGCAGTGCCAGACGTGTCCCCCTGCTTAAGCCAGTACATGTCCAGGCCCATCTGAAGTTTGCTAGAGAGCATTTGGATGATCCAGAAGAAGATTTGGGAGAATGTCATATAGTCAGATGAAACCAAAATAGAACTTTTTGGTAAAAACTCAACTTGTCGTGTTTGGAGGACAAAGAATGCTGAGTTGCATCCAAAGAGCACCATACCTACTGTGAAGCATGGGGTGGAAACATCATGCTTTGGGGCTGTTTTTCTGCAAAGGGACCAGGACGACTGATCCGTGTAAAGGAAAGAATGAATGGGGCCATGTATCGTGAGAAAATCTTTGGAGGGAGTTGAACGTCCGTGTTGCCCAGCAACAGCCCCAAAACAGCACTGCTCTAGAGGAGATCTGCATGGAGGAATGGGCCAAAATACCAGCAACAGTGTGTGAAAACCTTGTGAAGACTTACAGAATCCTACAATGTGATTTTCTGAATTTGTTTCTCTCATTTTGTTTGTTAACACGGGGGAAAGTCCAGACCAGGTCTCCACTGTCTCCACTGAGCGCATTCCTCCACAATAGGTCGATTTGGCTCTCGCCTTCTGTAAGAAGAAGGCGAATCAATTACCACCCCATCGACGGGGGGATTGTGCGATAAATCTCCTGGTAGACGCTGCACTTCCCAGGAGTCACATGTATGCCCTGTCACAAGCAGAGACGGTGGCTATGGAGACATATGTCTCCGAATCCCTGCATCAGGGGTACATTCGGTCCTCCACGTCACCCGTCTCCTCAAGTTTATTTTTTGTGAAGAATGGAGGTTTGCACCCGTGCATTGATTATCGAGGTTTAAATCAAATCACGGTGAGGTACAGTTATCCGCTCGCTACCTGTTATCGCCACGGTGATTAAGTCAATGCACGGGGCAGGCTTCTTCACAAAACTGGATCTCAGGAGCGCATACCACCTGGTGCGTATCCGGGAGGGAGACGAGTGGAAGACGGCGTTTAGTACCACCTCAGGGCATTATGAGTACCTCGACATACCGTACGGGTTGATGAATTGTTACGAGAATTTTGTTCTCAGCTGTTAATAATACCCAATTTAATTAATTACTCAGCCTGAAACCCAGAATTTGTAAGAAACTGGTTGAAATTAATTAGGCGGAGGCCCAGCTGCAATTGTCAGGAATGTATATTTAGGGAGCTCTGAAGTGCATATACAAAAACGTTTCTTTTATCCCTTCTCCTAAACTATGCACATACATACACACTATATTTGGATTATCCCCTGAAGTCTCACCACAGTTTATTACCACTCAACTGACAGTTCCAGTCCCCCCCAGATACGGAAATCCTGGAGGGCCTCTCCCTGTCTTATTTTTTCTCCAGAGTTATAGCTGGCTCGGTTCAAACATAGTTTAATGAGCCACTTTGTTTTCTTTAGGCACACACATACCTTCCTCTCTTCCCATGTACATGCTACATAACCTCTTTCTTATGGAGTTTACAAGAAAAACTGGGTAGAATTCAATTACAGTGCCTTGCGAAAGTATTCGGCCCCCTTGAACTTTGCGACCTTTTGCCACATTTCAGGCTTCAAACATAAAGATATAAAACTGTATTTTTTTGTGAAGAATCAACAATAAGTGGGACACAATCATGAAGTTGAACGACATTTATTGGATATTTCAAACTTTTTTAACAAATCAAAAACTGAAAAATTGGGCGTGCAAAATTATTCAGCCCCTTTACTTTCAGTGCAGCAAACTCTCTCCAGAAGTTCAGTGAGGATCTCTGAATGATCCAATGTTGACCTAAATGACTAATGATGATAAATACAATCCACCTGTGTGTAATCAAGTCTCCGTATAAATGCACCTGCACTGTGATAGTCTCAGAGTTCCGTTAAAAGCGCAGAGAGCATCATGAAGAACAAGGAACACACCAGGCAGGTCCGAGATACTGTTGTGAAGAAGTTTAAAGCCGGATTTGGATACAAAAAGATTTCCCAAGCTTTAAACATCCCAAGGAGCACTGTGCAAGCGATAATATTGAAATGGAAGGAGTATCAGACCACTGCAAATCTACCAAGACCTGGTCGTCCCTCTAAACTTTCAGCTCATACAAGGAGAAGACTGATCAGAGATGCAGCCAAGAGGCCCATGATCACTCTGGATGAACTGCAGAGATCTACAGCTGAGGTGGGAGACTCTGTCCATAGGACAACAATCAGTCGTATATTGCACAAATCTGGCCATTATGGAAGAGTGGCAAGAAGAAAGCCATTTCTTAAAGATATCCATAAAAAGTGTTGTTTAAAGTTTGCCACAAGCCACCTGGGAGACACACCAAACATGTGGAAGAAGGTGCTCTGGTCAGATGAAACCAAAATGGAACTTTCTGGCAACAATGCAAAACGTTATGTTTGGCATAAAAGCAACACAGCTCATCACCCTGAACACACCATCCCCACTGTCAAACATGGTGGTGGCAGCATCATGCTTTGGGCCTGCTTTTCTTCAGCAGGGACAGGGAAGATGGTTAAAATTGATGGGAAGATGGATGGAGCCAAATACAGGACCATTCTGGAAGAAAACCTGATGGAGTCTGCAAAAGACCTGAGACTGGGACGGAAATTTGTCTTCCAACAAGACAATGATCCAAAACATAAAGCAAAATCTACAATGGAATGGTTCAAAAATAAACATATCCAGGTGTTAGAATGGCCAAGTCAAAGTCCAGACCTGAATCCAATCGAGAATCTGTGGAAAGAACTGAAAACTGCTGTTCACAAATGCTCTCCATCCAACCTCACTGAGCTCGAGCTGTTTTGCAAGGAGGAATGGGAAAAAAATTCAGTCTCTCGATGTGCAAACATACCCCAAGCGACTTACAGCTGTAATCGCAGCAAAAGGTGGCGCTACAAAGTAATAACTTAAGGGGGCTGAATAATTTTGCACGCCCAATTTTTCAGTTTTTGATTTGTTAAAAAAGTTTGAAATATCCAATAAATGTCGTTCCACTTCATGATTGTGTCCCACTTGTTGTTGATTCTTCACAAAAAAATACAGTTTTATATCTTTATGTTTGAAGCCTGAAATGTGGCAAAAGGTCGCAAAGTTCAAGGGGGCCGAATACTTTCGCAAGGCACTGTAATTATAGTTCTATGTTAAATGTATACATCATTTAGTCATTATTCATAAAATTCATAACATGAATGCTCCATCAGTCTTCCAATCCTTTTTTGACGAGATTTTCAGGGACTTGCACGGGAAGGGTGTTGTGGTGTATATTGATGACATTCTGGTATACTCCGCTACACGCGCCGAGCATGTGTCTTTGGTGCGCAAGGTACTTGGACGATTGTTGGAGCATAACCTGTACGTCAAGGCTGATAAATACCTGTTCTTTCAGCAAGCCGTCTCCTTCCTAGGGTATCGCATTTCCACATCAGGGGTGGAGATGGAGAGTGACGTAATTGGCCGATTCCCACCATGGTAAAGGAGGTGCAGCGATTTTTAGGGTTTGCCAATTACTACCGGAGATTTATCCGGGGTTTTGGTCAGGTGGCTGCTCCCATTACCTCACTGCTGAAGGGGGGTCCTGTACGTCTACGGTGGTCAGTTGAGGCGGACAGGGCTTTTGGGCAACTAAGTGCTCTGTTTACCTCGGCGCCCGTGCTGGCCCATCCTGATCCCCCTTTGTTGTTCATAGTGGAGGTGGACGCATCCGAAGCTGGGATAGGAGCAGTGCTCTCTCAGCGCTCGGGTACGCCACCGAAGCTTCGCCCCTGTGCCTTCTTCTCGAAGAAGCTCAGCCCGGTGGAGCAAAACTATGACATGGGGGACCGGGAGCTGTTGGCTGTAGTCAAGGCCTTGAAGGTATGGAGACATTGGCTTGAGGGGGCTAAACACCCTTTTCTCATCTGGACTGACCACCGCAATCTGGAGTACATCCGGTCAGCGAGGAGTACATCCGGTCAGCGAGGAGACCAGGCAAGGTGGACCATGTTTTTCACCCGTTTTGTTTTCACCCTTTCGTACAGACCAGGTTACCAGAATGTGAAGGCAGACGCATTGTCCCGGCTGTATGACACAGAGGAGCGGCCCATGGATCCCACCTCACGGCCTCCTGCCTGGCGCCGGAAGTGTGGAAGAGCTGGACGTGGACATTGAGCGGTTTGTTACGTGCAGAGCCCGCTCCCCTCCAGTGTCCCGCTGGGCATCTGTACGTTCCGTCTGCTGTCCGTGACCGGTTGATCTATTGGGTCCAAATGTTACCCTCCTCTGGTCATCCCGGGAATCGGTCAGACGGTGCGCCTTCTTAGTTGGAAGTACTGGTGGCCCACCTTGGCCAAGGACGTGAGGGTTTATGTTTCCTGCTGCTAGGTGTGTGCCCAGTGTAAGGCTCCTAGGCACCTGCCCAGAGGTTCGCTACACCTTACCCATTCCACAACGGCCATGGTCGCACCTGTCGATCAATTTTCTTACCGATCTCCCCCATCGCAGGGTAACACCACGATCCTGGTTGTTGTGGATTGTTTCTCTAAGTCCTGTCGTCTCCTCCCTCTGCCCGGTCTCCCTACGGCCCTACAGACTGGGGAGGCCTTGTTTACGCACGTCTTCCGGCACTACGGGGTGCCTGAGGATATAATGTCTGATCGTGGTTCCCAGTTCACTTCGAGGGTCTGGATCGTCTGGGGGTCTCGATCAGCCTGACCTCTGGTTTTCACCCCGAGAGTAATGGGCAGGTGGAGAGAGTGAACCAGGATGTGGGTAGGTTTCTGCAGTCTTATTGCCAGGACCGGCCCGGGGGAGTGGTTGGCATTCGTGCCCTGGGCCGAGATGGCTCAGAACTCGCTTCGCCACTCCTCCACTTACCTCTCCCCCTTCCAGTGCGTACTGGGGTATCATCCGGTTCTGGCACCTTGGCATCAGAGTCAGACTGAGGCTGCTGTGGTGGACGACTGGTTCAGGTGCGCAGAGGAGACATGGGACGCCGCCCTTGTTCACCTCCAGCGGGCCGTGCTGCGCCAGAAAGCAAGCGCAGACCGCCACCGCAGTGAGACCGGGTCTGGCTCTCTACCCGAAACCTGTCCCTCTGCCTGCCCTGCCGGAAGCTGGGGCCGCGGTTTGTGGGGCCATTTAAAGTCCTGAGGGGACTGAACGAGGTGAGTTACAGGTTACAGCTCCCAGTCCAGTACCTCGTCGACTGGGAGCGGTACGGCCGGAGGAGAGATGCTGGGTCCCTGTGGAGGACGTATTGGATCCTTCAATGCTCAATGCTTCACATCGTTTCCATCCGGATCGCCCTGCACCTTGCCCTCTGGGTCGTCCCAGAGGCCGGTGTCGGCGCGCTGCGGGAGCCGCACGTCAAGGGGGGATACTGTCTCGACTTCTGGCAAAGTCGGTCCCTTTCCTTGTTCGGGCAGCGTTCGGCGGTCGACGTCACCGGTCTTCTAGCTATCGCCGCTCCACCTTTCATTTCCATTTGTTTTGTCTTGTTTTCCCGCACACCTGGTTTACATCTCCTCATGATTACTGTGTGTATTTAGCCCTCTGTTCCCTCCTTGTCTGTGTGGGGTACTGTTTATTGTCTAGGTTGGCACGCTTCCGGCTGGTTTGCGGCGTGTTTTATTTGTACCCGTGATTTGTGGCAGCCATTACTTTGTACTTGGTTGTTGTACTTTGTGCTGCCTCACTTGTTGTTTGGGCATTTGTTTTTGTGACACGGTTGCGTTCTGTTCTTACTATTGCCTTAGTAAAGTGCATCTTTGTTCACTCATCTTTGATCTCCTGCGCCTGACTTCCATGCACCAGCTACACCCACCATTGACACACACCAGTATTTGGGGAGCTTCTCCCATTTTTCTCTGCAGATTCTCTCAATTTGTAAAAAAATTGTCAACCTTTATTTAACTAGGCAAGTCAGTTAATTAAGAACAAACTCTTATTTTCAATGACGGCCTAGGAACAGTGGGTTAACTGCCTGTTCAGGGGCAGAACGACAGATTTGTACCTTGTCAGCTCGGAGATTTGAACTTGCAACCTTCCGGTTACTAGCCCAACTCTCTAACCACTAGGCTACCCTGCCATCCCAATCTCTATCAGGTTGGATGGGGAGTGTCGCTGCACAGCTATTTCCAGGTCTCTCCAGAGATGTTCAATTGGGTTCAAGTCTGGGCTCTGGCTGGGCCACTCAAGGACATTCAGAGACTTGTCCCGAAGTCATTCCTGCGTTGTCTTGGCTGTGTGCTTAGGGCTGTTGTCCTATTGGAAGGTGAACCTTCGCCCCAGTCTGAGGTCCTGTGCACTCTGGAGCATCAAGGATCTCGCTGTACTTTGCTCCGTTCATCTTTGCCTCGATCCTGACTAGCATCTGCCGCTGAAAAACATCCCCACATCATGATGCTGCCACCACCATGATTCACCGTAGGGATGGTGCAAGGTTTTCCTTCATATGTGACATTCAAGCCAAAGTGTTCTGTCTTGGATTCATCGGACCAGAGAATCTTGTTTCTCATGCTCTGGGAATCTTTTAAGTGCCTTTTGGCAAACTCCAAGCGGGCCTGAATACTTTCCAAATGTACTGTAATATGTTTTTTTAGATATATATTTTTTTATATGCAAGCAAATGTATTTCACCCAGAATGAGCTACTGTATATTATGGACACATTGCCAGTTGGTTTTTATCCTAAAATACAGTCCTCATCCGACGATATACTGCTGAAAACTATTTATTGGTCATGGAGAATGAGGGGGAGGTGCGCCGGGGCTCTTGTGCGTTTTAGAAGGCGAGGACTCCATTTCCTGGTTTCTTCCTCTCCAAAGTGCTTCTACGTCAACCAAGGTTGTTGCAATGATGTCACTATACTATCAAAGTCTTGCTCTCCGGACCTATGAGAAAACTGCAATCCCTCTCCGCCCTTAAAACTAATAGTCAATCGAATCTGCCCATCCCAAGAACAATCTGTTATTCCTTGTCTCAGTTCAAGCGGGCCTGTTAAGATTGGTTGGCCTCATTAAATAGGCTAGACACAGCTAAGGGATGTTACTATAAACCCTAGCGATAAGGATTTACTGTTTAGCTTGCATCCTCAGAGCCTAGGGTCTATGCTCCCCGACTCATTTTCCAACTTTCTGTGTTAGGCAAGAGCTTCCACAGCAAACGATAATCTCTCTTGGCTGGCTAAATCTCAGATGAAATCCTTTTCCGATTCCTAATGTTATAGTTCAATAAGATGGGTCTAGGTTAATTTATTCCAGAATTCCAGTTCCTCATTCAATTAACCAACCAGCTACTAAAGTCTTCAATTAATTAACCTAATTAATAACCTTTCATAAAACAACATTCACTGATGACAAAGGGTCCTGAACAACAAAACTGAGTTTTATTCAAGATTCCAGACAAGCTTAAAATAGTCCCTGTTTTATCACAAAAATCACACAAGCATGATAAATGTAGATACATGTATATGACATTATTTTAGCTTCCATCAGCTCACATCACTATAGGACTACCAATACACAGTTTATGTATATTACAACTAAATGAGAAGCATTAATAACAAGAAAAAAGTCTTACCTTTTAAAACTACAATACGGTATTGTTGAAATGGTTCTCAGAGTAAAAAGAAAACTAACAAAATTACTTTGAAAATACTTTTCAATAAAGAGATCCTAATGATTCCTTTTAAATATTATCTTTACAACAATTCAAAGCAATACAATAATCAAGGGCAAAAAAAACGAATCACACGTCTATTATAAAACAAAAATAATAAAAGCTGTTGAGCCATAGAGAAGTCTTTTCTCAGTGACAGCTCCAAGGTCCCATCCCCGCCAATAACATATCTTCCTTTCTACAAAAATTCTCTGTTTGGCTGCGTTTAGACAGGGAGCCCAATTCTGGTATTTCTTTCCACTAATTGGTCTTTTGACCAATCAAATCAGTTCTGAAAAATGTCTGATGTGATAAGATCTGTGTGTGTGTGTGTGTGTGTGTGTGTGTGTGTGTGTGTGTGTGTGGGGGTGTGGGTGTGTAATTAGGCATGTATAGTTTCCCCTGAGATGCCATTTGCCTGTCCACATATAACCATTGTGTGTAATTGTACGAGTTTGTAAATATGAACGTGTAAATATAAGTGTGTATATGTCCTGCGTGGGTATGTGGTCATTCTGCCAGCTGTGACCTTAAGTGTGTGTACTGTGGGTGGATGCTTGCATGTACAGTGTGAGTGGGCTTGACTGTCTTTGAGGATCCCTATTCACAGGCAACAGTCCATTTGTTCTGAAAGTTCCTTGACAGACAAGAGAGGAAATATTTATTGCTTTCTCTTCTCTCCTTACTCTTGGCAGAAGTCCAAATCACTTCTGCCCTTCTCTCCTCGCCCCAGACAACATAGACTATTATTATAATCATCATCATTAGTGGAATTACAGATCATTTTCAACTCCTAGAATCTATTGTCAACAGCAAGCCTTTTTACTCAACCCGTGAATTTGCCATAGTCATCTTGGATGGTGTTTACATTGTGTCGAGTGCCTGTGTGCATACGGCGCAACAGATACTAGCTAAACCAAATCACTGTGGTAGAAAGGAAACACCTGGATTCTAAATGGGACTTTAACCACACAAGCCTGAAACAGGAACTTCCCAGAAACAAACACTGTTGGTTTGGTGGGTTGCTGAGGGCCATGGTTAATGTTCCGGACCACTGATAACCTGAACAGTTTCTTTCCCCGTGCTGTGGCATTGCATTGTGGAGAGGTGAGGAGGGATACAAGTTTACACACCTACTCATTGAATGTTTTTTCTTAATTTTTTACTTTTTTCTACATTGTAGGAATCATGTAGTAACCGAAAAAGTGTTAAATAAATCCAAATATATTTTAGATTCTTCAAATAGCCACCTTTTGCCTTGATCACAGCTTTGCACACTCTTGGCATTCTCTCAACCAGCTTCACCTAGAATGCTTTTTCGACAGTCTTGAAGGAGTTCCCACATATGCTGAGCACTTTCCTTCACGCTACGGTCCAACTCATCCCAATCCATCTCAATTGGTTGAGGTCGGGTAATTGTGGAGGCCAGGTCATCTGATGCAGCACTCCATCACTTTCCTTTGTCATATAGCCCTTACACAGCCTGGAGGTGTGTTTTGGGTCATTGTCCTGTTGAAAAACAAATGATAGTGGGACTAAGCGCAAACCTGATGGGATGGCGTATCACTGCAGAATACTTTGGTAGCCATGCTGGTTAAGTGTGCCATGAACTCTAAATAATCACAGACAGTGTCACCAGCAAAGCACTCCCACACCATCACAGCTCCTCCGCCATGCTTCACGGTTAGAACCACGGTTAGAACCACACATGCACAAATCATCCATTCACCTACTCTGCGTCTCACAAAGACATGGCGGTTGGATCCAAAACCCCAAAATTTGGACTCAACAGACCAAAGGAAAGATTTCCACCGGTCTAATGTTCGTTGCTTGTGTTTCTTGGCACAAGCAAGTCTCTTCTTCTTATTGGTGTCCTTAAGTAGTGGTTTATTTGCAGCAATTCGACCATGAAAGCCTGATTCACGCAGTCTCCTATGATAATTTGATTTTGAGATGTGTCTGTTACTTGAACTCGGTAAAGCATTGATTTGGGTTGCAATCTGAGGTGCAGTTAACTCTAAGGGACTTATCCTCTGCAGCAGAGGTAACTCTGGGTCTTCCTTTCCAGTGGCGGTCCTCATGAGAGCCAGTTTCATCATAGCACTTAATGGTTTTTGCAACTGCACTTGAAGAAACTTTCAAAGTTCTTAAAATTTCATGTCTTAAAGTAATGATGGACTGTTGTTTTTCTTTGCTTATTATTGGAGCTGTTCTTGACATAACATAATATGGAATTGGTCTTTTACCAAACAGGGCTATTTTCTTCATAAGAACCCTAGCTTGTCACAATACAACTGATTGGCTCAAACGCAATAAGAAGGAAATAAGTTCCACAAATGAACTTTTAACAAGTTAATTGAAATGCATTCCAGGTGACTACCTCATGAAGCTGGTTGAGAGAATGCCAAGAGTGTGCAAAGCTCTCATCAAGGTAAAAGGTGGCTACATTGAAGAATCTCAAATTTGGATTTGTTTAACAATTTTTTTGGTTATTACATGATTCCATATTAGCAGCATCTCGTTAGCTCAAGGGCAGGGGTGTGCGTCTCCTTGTTAACAACAGCTGTTGTGCTATCTCTAATATCAAGGAAGTCTCAAGGTTCTGAGTTAGAATACCTCATGATAAGCTGTAGAACATACGCAGTCAAGAATATACTATCAAGATAGTTTTTATCAATTTTTCGTTAGTCTCGATTTACTACCATAAAAACAATGCTGGCACTAAGACCGCAGTCAACGAGCTGTATAAGGGCATAAGCAAACAAGAACATGCTCATCCAGAGGCGGCACTCCTAGTGGCCGGTGATTTTATTGCAGGGAAACTGAAATCCTCCTTACCTCATTTCTATCAGCATGTCACCTGCTAGAGTGAAAAACTCTAGACCACCTTTTTGGCAAATCTGACCATAACTCTATCCTCCTGTTTCCTGCTTACAAGCAATAACTCAAACAAGAAGTACCAGTGACACTTTCCAATGGTCAGATGAAATGGATGCTAAGCTTCAGGACTCTTTCGTTAGCACAGACTGGAATAGGTTCTGGGATTCGTCTGATGGCATTGAGGAGTTTACCACATCAGTCATCAACTTCAATAATAAGTGCATCGACAACGTCGACCGTAACCGTTCGTACATATTCCATCCAGAAGCCATGGATTACAGGCAACATCCGCACTGAGATAAAGGCTAGAGCTGCCGCTTTCAAGGAGCGGGATACTAGTCTGGACACTTATAAGAAATCCCACTAAATCCTCAGGCAAACCATCAAATTGGCAAAGTGTCAGTAAAGGACTAAGATCGAATCCTACCACACCAGTTCTGACGCTCGTCTGATGCGGCTGGGCTTGCAAACCATCATGGATTACAGCCGTGAGCTGCACAGCCGTGAGCTGCCCAGTGATGCGAGCCAACCAGAGGAGCTAAATGCCTTCTATGTTCGTGCAACGGACATGAGTCGGTCATGGTGTCGTGATGAGGTAATACCACCTTTAAACTTCAAAACCAGTGTTTGCCCTCAGCCCAACTGGGAATTTCCTATTGGTCTAATAGTCTAAGACATTGGTTGCTCCCATGGAGCGTGCAATGCATTTGGAAAGTATTCAGACCCCTTGACTTTTTACACATTTTGTTACGTTACAGCCTTATTCTAAAATTGATTAAATCGTTTTTTTCCCTTATCAACCCACAATACCCCATAATAACCCATAACAATAACCCACAATACTCCATAATGACAAAGCAATAACTGTTTTTTAGTTCCTTTTTAAACCTCTGAAATATACATTTTGCTTGACATTAAATTACTTCAACAATCAGTGCAGATAGAGCAGCTTGATGTGGAGCGGGTAAACGATTTAATCTGTATAGGAAGGTCATTCAGAACAAATTGTATTTTGCCATAACAGCATGGCTTAATCATAATGAAAGACAAACAGGGCTCGAGATGGAACTGAAATTTTGAAGGTGAGGGAAAAGAATGCAGGAAGCTTGCCTTGAAGCACTGGGCATCTTGTTAAGACGTGCATTATCTGAATTAGTTCCACAGAATTATACCTACGGAGGAGCGGCTTCTGCGGAGGAACATTTGAATGTCTTTGAACTTCCAAGTTGGTTTAACGTTGGACAAGAGCAAACGTTAGCTTGTGTGTGCCGAGCAGCACTAGAATTAAACACACATCTTAAGTTTTTGAAGTTCATAAATTCAACGTGAAACGTGATAAAAGCGTTGAAAAAGTGAATCCATTCTTCTCTAATTAAACATCTTTCCCTAATTTCTGAATTACGCTTGTAAGGTCAGTAGGCTACAGTAACCTACGCTTCAGAGTGGAGGGGCAGGTAGCCTACATATACATACACACTGTTAAAGATGTCCAGCTGGCAGGCAGACACTGAGTGACAGAGTTAGGATTTTACGTAAGTGATTTGTTACAATTTTTGTGGGACTGGAAAAATGCGGTTCTCAGTTCTGTTCCCTGAACTGGTTCCAACCCTTGGTCTTCACTGACATTTTCAACATCAACCAGTCTGTAAAGATGAGACAGCCTATATGGAAGAGGTCAGAGACCTAGCAGTGTGATGCCAGGACAACAATCTCTCCCTCTACATGAGCAAGACAGAGCTCACCTTTATTTAACCGGGTAGGCTAGTTGAGAACAGTTCTCATTTGCAACTGCAACCTGACCAAGATAAAGCAAAGCAATTTGACACATACAACCACACAGAGTTACACATGGAGTAAAACAAACATACAGTCAATAATGCAGTAGAACAAAATAAAACAAAAAGTCTATATACAGTGAGTGCAAATGAGGTAAGACACAGGAATTACATACAGGATTACAGGAAACGGAGGGCGAGCACACCCCCATTCATATCGACGGGCTGTAGTGGAGCGGGTTGAGAGCTTCCAGTTCCTTGTTGTCCACATCACTAAGGATGACATGATATACATGGTCCAAATGGAACAACACAGTCGTGAAGAGGGCACCACATTCCCATTCAGGAGGCTGAAAAGATTTGACATGGGCCCTCAGAGCCATCTAGGTCCTCTATACCAGGCAGTATCAGGAAGTCACTCAAAAAAATTGTCAAAAACTCTAACCACCAAAGTCATAGGCTGTTATCTCTGCTACCGCACGGCCATCGGTACCAATGCACCAAGTCTGGAACCAACAGGACCTTGAACAGCTTCAACCCCCAAGCCATAAGACTGCTAAACAGTTAAATAGCTACCACTACTACTATCTACATTGACCCTTTTTTGACTCATCACACATGCTCCTGCTCCTGTTTTATTGTCTGTCACTTTACCCCAACCTATATGTACATATATCTACCTCAATGACCTCAGTACCCCGGCACATTGACTGGGTACTGTTACCCCGTGTATATATTTCTCTTTACTCATGGTGTATTTATTTATTAATTCATAGTTTTTTTACTTTTCTATTATTTCTCTATTTTCTTTCTCTCTGCATTGTTGGGAAGGGCCTGTAAGTAAACATTTCACTGTTAGTCTATACCTGTTGTTTCTCTCTGCATTGTTGGGAAGGGCCTGTAAGTAAGCATTTCACTGTTAGTCTACACCTGTTGTTTCTCTCTGCATTGTTGGGAAGGGCCTGTAAGTAAGCATTTCACTGTTAGTCTACACCTGTATGTGACCATTTTTATTTTAATGTCTACACGAACATGGGAACATTGCCTTTAAAAGGCATGGAGGTCATGGGGGTCATGGGAGGTCATGGGGGTCATAGAGGTCATGGGGGTCATGGGAGGTCCACAGGCAAAGGCTGGTGGTTAACAGGCTGGTGTTGGGGTAGTCCCACCGTACTGTAGATGGTGGGTGTTGTTGGACCTGGAGACACCTGCTCTTCACCACCTGCTTGACTGTTATCTGGATTCTGGAGAATAAAATTAAACATTTCTCAGTAGCTGTTCAATGCTCTACATATACACTTGAAATTACAGTTTGTTTTTTTACAGTTGTTTCATCGTCACCGAGTGACAACTTTACAAGGTGCCATTTGAGAGAAACTCTGACAGAGTCAAGAATATGCGACATGACTTTGTAGAGGTATGTATGCAACACTACTTCCAGTACTTCAGACACACCATATTTACTCATCTGTATTTCCTTTTGTCTGTTACAGACAGTATTGGAGCTGGATGCCCATGTAATTCACCATGAATTTATTTATGTGGATGAGGTTGGCTTCAACCTCAACAAAACCAGGCGCCGCGGAAGAAATGTAATAGGACAGAGGGCAATTACCAATGTCAGTTGGCAATTACCAATTACCAATGGACAGCGTGGGGGTAATATAACTATGTGTGCTGCCATCACCCAAAACGGGGTCCTCCATCATAATGCCACACTGGGTCCGTACAACACCGGCCATATGCTCACTTTTCTGGATGCAATTTACACAATGCTTTACTGCTAGATTTGTGGTTTTATGGGACAATGTTAGTTTTCACCGGGCTGTTCTGGTCCAAAACTGGTTTGCCACCCATCCACAATTTGTAGTTTTGTACCTACCCCCATATTCACCTTTTCTAAATCCCACAGAGGAATTCTTCTCAGCTCTGGAAAGTGTATGATCGCCAACCCTATGCCCGCATGCCGCTTCTCCAGGCAATGGAGGTCGCATGTGGGGACATAGAGGTTGCCTCTGTCCAAGGATGGATACGCCATGCTAGGAGATACTTCCCTCGATGTTTGGTAAGAGAAAACGTATCTTGTGATGTGGACGAAGTATTGTGGCCAGACCCAGGCCAGAGAAGAGATGAAGCGTAGCTTAGCACTGGTGACTGCCCCTCCCTTCAAATTCCTGGACTGCCCCCCCGGGACCCCACACACACAATTGTGTTCTTTACTGTATTCTAAAGAATATACTTTTGGTTTACATATGTTTATGGTTGTGTTATATGCTACTGTATACAACAGTAATGTTTGGCCTAATAAATATTTTCTGTTTCTACATTGTATTGGTGTTTACAGTGTACTTGTTACCCCTCTCAGCAGATTACTTTCACTGTAGAACATTGCATTGGTGTTTACAGTGTACCTGTTACCCCTCTCAGCAGATTACTTTCACTGTAGAACATTGTATTGGTGTTTACAGTGTACCTGTTACCCCTCTCAGCAGATGACTTTCACTGTAGAACATTGTATTGGTGTTTACAGTGTACCTGTTACCCCTCTCAGCAGGTTGCTTTCACTGTAGAACATTGTATTGGTGTTTACAGTGTACTTGTTACCCCTCTCAGCAGATGACTTTCACTGTAGAACATTGTATTGGTGTTTACAGTGTACCTGTTACCCCTCTCAGCAGGTTGCTTTCACTGTAGAACATTGTTTTGGTGTTTACAGTGTACTTGTTACCCCTCTCAGCAGATGACTTTCACTGTAGAACATTGTATTGGTGTTTACAGTGTACCTGTTACCCCTCTCAGCAGGTTGCTTTCACTGTAGAACATTGTATTGGTGTTTACAGTGTACCTGTTACCCCTCTCAGCAGATTACTTTCACTGTAGAACATTGTATTGAAATGTAAATATAAGCCTATGAAAGACCAAAGAGCTTTAGATTTAGAACAACAGTGTTTACATGGTATATCCAGAAATGTACTATTATGAAAGCAGTGTTTGTCATTTGATGCAAATGCTTCATTCTGACATGTGTTTATGGCATTTTGAATGCAGTGTTACATTTTGAAGGAGATATGAGCCATTTTGCATTTTGTGTGTACAGTTTTTGGGAATTGTGTGTAGAGTTTTGAAAAAAGGAGACAGTTTTGAAAAACGTGTGTAAGCAGTTGGAAAAAACTGTATCTTACCCCAACTGTAGCATAATCTGTGTTTATAATATCCTCTTTGCCACCTATAAATCAACCACATAAACATTTAAAAGTTAGATCTTCAGAGTTGCTATGAATATATATAAATCATTATCAACAGTATTCACAATAGTTTATTTAATATAATGAACCAAGAATAAAAATCCAAAACATATTTAAAACTAAGATCTTCAGAATCGCTCTGAATGTGCAGTTTATAAATAATGTGAAATCGTCACAGTTTTCACAATAGTTGAATTAATATAATGAACTTACTGCAATAGGATGGAGCAGTGAGCTTATATTTGTTTTGCTTTTGACAAACAAAACCAATCAGGGCCATGAATCCAACTACGCAGACAGGTGCTCCGACTGCGAGAGCATAGTTGTAGTTCGCCTTCTCCCCTTGTTCAGGAAATACAGCGACATCAATATCACTACACCCTGTGTGTGTGTGTGTGTTTGTGGGTGTTTGGGTGTGAGTGTGAGAGAGATCATTTGTAAGGCATGTCTTACCAGATTTCATTGGACAGAGTTCCACTCGCTCCTTGGTGTCATTGGCCCAGCTGACTTGGTTGCTGTGGTTACAGATGATGGAACCCCCTGCCAAATAGACAGAGAGCAGGGGGACAGTAGAGGTCTCAGCCCCTCTCCTCTCTCTTCCCACCTGAGAGCAGGTGCGGCTGTTACAGCTGGAGGTGACAGAGGTGTTCTGACCTCTGCAGGTCACAGTCACGTTACAGGTGACATTGACGGTGGAGTTAGAGTCCACTGTCAGGACTGGAGGCTCAACTCTCTCTAAAAACAAATAGAACCCCATTATAGTTAATATACGTATTAACCTGAGTACAGGAGCTAAAGTACTAATGAATATGCATTTAACCTGAACACCGTGTTTAGCTCTATTGATTGATACTGTAACTGTGTCACGTTATAATAAATTAGAAAAACTAGTCAAACATACCTTGGAGAACTAACTGGTGTACAATAATAGTCTTTTCTTTGTCACCACTCACTACTGCAGTATACGGTCCACTGTCTCCTTCCTGTATGTTCTTCAGTAGCAGAGAGAAGTTTCCCTTATAAAACTCAACCCTGTTGTTGTACCCAGGAGACACTCTCACTGGCAATGTATCAGTGCATCTTACAATATTAGCTGATCCGAAGCTCCACTTAAAAAACTCTAACTCTTTCAGTTGAACATTTTCCTGGACATCCAGACGAACATCCTGTCCCTTCAGCACAAACACAGAGCTGAAATCTGTGAAATAAACACACAGAAAATAAATACTTAATGTGAAAAAGATTAAGCAATATTTAGCAATATGACAAAGCAGTAGAAAGTATGAATTTCCCTTTACACTATATTTGCAAGATGGTTTAAAGATTAACTATTAAATAATATCTGCTCTCTTTACAGCATTTAGAGGCAAATTTGACACATTTAATGTGATGCAACCCCTGTGTTGGTGATACAATGGACAATTTGTCAGTACAAAACATGTTTACACAACCATTTGGCTGTCTCCACAGCACTAATTATTTTTGTGCAGAAAAACTCTCCGTTGTACAACTTGAGTGTGTACAGGGCCATAGTCAAAGCCCTCGCCATAAGTGATAAAGAAGTATCTTTACAATAAAGAACAAGGATACCATACACACAATTTCAACTATTCAGTTTCATAAACCATTCCGTTTATGAAAAATGTTATAAAACTTGATGTATAACTCGATGAAGTGTAACCTCATCTAACCTAATCTGCCTAAAGACATACATTGGGATCCATAGTTATTGGCACCCTTGATAAAGATGAGAAAATAAGACAGTATGTAATAAATAATACAAATACTGAGCTCAACAATTATTTATTTACACAACTGCTCAGAGAAAGAGATTTTTCGAACGAGTAATACAAAAATAGGAAAAAACAGGTAAAAATGACTGTCACCCCTGTTTTCAATACTCCAGCAACTTCCTCTTGTGAGGATAACGTTACTGAGCCTTTTTCTAAAATGTTTTATGAGGAAAACACGTTGGGAGGGATCTTACACTATTCCTAAATACATGTCTGCAATTCAAACCACAGGTTTTCAATGGTGTTCAAGTCCGGAGACTGAGATGGCCATTGCGAAATGTAGATTTTGTGGTCAGTTAAACATTTCTTTGTTGATTTTGATTAGTGCTTGGGAAGATCGACTCCTGGCAGAGTCAATCAAGTTTTTGTCTAAGATGTCTTGGAACATGGTAAAGTTCATGATGCAGTTGCCCTTAAAGGGAGGCTGAACTTCCTGATTTAGCCTCGGTTTCAATTCTCCTCATTAGGAAATGCGACTGAGAACAAGATTTGGGTTTTGGAGGAATGCTTTGATGTGGGTGTCTCTTTCACTCTGCCAAAACAGTACACAGTTACATTCTAAAATCTGTGATTTTTTTCCCCAAATTATGTTTTATATTTTCCCAAATGTTGTTTTCTCAGTTACATTTTTCCCGGTTTTAGATAGATATTTTTGTACCTCTCAAAACTACAATTGTTCATAGAAAAACAACAAAATTTGATGTTTTGAGTCCGTCAATGATTAAATCACATCAGAAGACCATTTTTGGGGGGTTTGGAAGAAAACTAGCAATTTCTTTTTTTTTTAATGTATTTTTATGTAATTTCAAAGTTTGCAAATAAGGTTTTGGGGAAAGTATGTCTTTCAACCAACAAGAAGGTTATCACATTAACTGGCTACACCGGGAGTGATAGACAAATGCGTGCACCACACAGACGGACAGACGGGCAATATTGCTGGAAATTAATTGGCAGATATTGTGTTAGGTGTGGCTTTTTTGGCAGTGGTGGCTAAAAATATCAAAGGTGCGTTGATTAGATGGTAGCTGGGAGCCTGCAGTGTCTGAGATCTCAGTATGACAGTTTGCTGAGGAACAGGTGAAAATTGCATGTATACTGTAAAAAGTTGGGGTTCAACAGGAGTTCTTCTAAGATCCTCAAAGCTTTGACCAATAAAACAATAAAACATTTAAAGTTATACAATTATTTATCTTTCATCTAGGATCGTAAGAAAAGCCATGCAAGAAACCTGAAATATATACATTAAATTAGATCTGTTAAAGACTATGAATAAACATTTACATTCAAACTTTTGTCAGTAATGTGGCATCTGCAAAGGACATGAACCGAACGTAGCTAGTCGAGGTTAGCTAGTCAATCAAGCAACTAGCCCAGACATTAGTTGCTTTGCAGCTTCCGGTTTCATTTCCAAAATAAAAGTCTAGAGTTTGTTTTTAGATCTGCATTCAAAAACGACGTTGTACCAGTTGATGACGTGGTATAGGCTTGGGCCTTCAGCAAATTACTTGTGTGAGAATGATAAAGACACAGAAGAGCCTTGTGAAGAATAATCGAATGAGCTGCAAAATAGAAAGTAAATATGATTTAGGCTAGGCCTATTCCGCTATCTAAATGTGCCATTTTGTTGTGAATTATCTAATGGCCATATAATTGTATAATTTATTTTTCAGCCTCATGGGGCTACTATAGTGATCACGTGACCTAATAAATCACACTTTTTACAGTATTTGGTAAAACAGACTGTAGGCCTTACAGTAGGCATTCTGACTGTTGTACTGGGGAATTACACTCTGTTTGTAGGCTTGTTATAGCCATTTGCATTGCAGAACCCCATCACACAGAGGCAATATCCATATCAATAAATGAGGCAAAACAAAATATTGATGCAGTCTTGGCTCTAACCTGTCCTGAGCAAAATAGCCAAGGGGTCCCAAATGGTCAAGACTATCTATAGCCTATTCTTATTGCCAGATCTGTTTTCCCTATCAGCCACTGCATCTGCTTCTTCAACTATTTGGTTTAAAATGTATTTAGAGGCCTGTGAGCTTGGATCTCTTTTTAAAGGGGAGGTCTGTAATAAAAACAGTTTTAAAACACAAATGGAGTTCAAAAATTATTCTGAAGGACAGCAGTAACCAAAATGATAGCCGACATTGCAGTGCATTGCAAATTTGAAGGCCTAATTGTTATTTACATAGCCCAGAATTAAAACATTGAATTATTAAAGTGATAGGCTAAAGAACTTTGGATAACTTTTGATATTTTGAACACATGGATTTCAATTTTTTTTAAATGTATAAAGCTGTTCTATTCTCTTTAATTTAGATCCTATTTCAACTCAGACAAATGACTGAATGAATGACATTCTGACTGAACTGACTGAACTGAATGAAGAATTAAATAAATGTTCAAATATGTTGGAATGACGAGTTGCACGCATCATGATTTACACTTAATTTGGCTAGAAGGCAAAAAGGCATCCATTAGAGTATAATGACTATGACTGCATGCCTCCAGAAGGGGATCTTCTGAGGCTGAGGGGTGTTTTACCGAAGGCACCTGGTGCTGTGGTGCTGCATGGAGATCACAAGCTCCTCAACTGGGCGGCAGTGTTGCGATGGAGGGAATAGCCTATACGGAGACTACCTAAGACCACTGCAACAGAGTTATTGTAAAGTGTGGGAATAAGCTTATGCCAGACTTAGCCTACTTTTAAAACATCTTCCTTGTTCATTTTAAAGTCCATATGTTCATGACTTGATTCATACACAGTTGAAGTCGGAAGTTTACATACACTTAGGTTGGAGTCATTAAAATTAGTTTTTCAACCACTCCACACATTTCTTGTTAACAAACTATAGTTTTCGCAATTCGGTTAGGACATCTACTTTGTGCATGACAAGTAATTGTTCTAACAATTGTGAACAGACAGATTATTTCACTTATAATTCTGTATCATAATTCCAGTGGGTCAGAAGTTGACAGTGCCTTTAAACAGCTTGGAAAATTCCAGAACATGATGTCATGGCTTTAGAAGCTGATACACCTGTTACACCTGGATGTATTTCAAGACCTTCACATTTGGTGATTCTTTGCTTGATGTCAAAGGAAAATCAAAAGAAATCAGCCAAGACCTCAAAAAAATTGTAGTCCTCCTCAAGTCTGGTTTATCCTTGGGAGCAATTTCCAAACGCCTGAAGCTACCACATTCATCTGTACAAACAATAGTATGCAAGTATAAACACCATGGGACCACGCAGCCATCATACCGCTCAGGAAGGAGATACATTCTGTCTCCTAGAGATTAACGTACTTTGGTGCGAAAAGTGCAAA
Organism: Oncorhynchus mykiss; assembly: GCF_013265735.2. NCBI lineage: Eukaryota > Metazoa > Chordata > Actinopteri > Salmoniformes > Salmonidae > Oncorhynchus > Oncorhynchus mykiss. Next base: position 82,156,569 of record NC_048572.1, read on the forward strand.
TCAATCACAGAACAACAGCAAAGGACCTTGTGAAGATTCTGGAGGAAACAGGTACAAAATATCTATATCCACAGTAAATCGAGTCCTATATCGACATAACCTGAAAGGCAGCTCAGCAAGGAAGAAGCCACTGCTCCAAAACCGCCATACAAAAGCCACACTACGGTTTGCAACTGCACATGGGGCAAAGATCGTACTTTTTGGAGAAATGTCCTCTGGTCTCATGAAACAAAAATAGAACTGTTTGGCCATAATGACCATCGTTATGTTTGGAGGAGAAAGGGGGAGGCTTGCAAGCCGAAGAACACCATCCCAACCGTGAAGCACGGGGGTGGTAGCATCATGTTGTGGGGGTGCTTTGCTGCAGGAGGGACTGGTGCACTTCACAAAATAGATGGCATGAGGAGGCAAAATGATGTAGCTATATTGAAGCAACATCTCAAGACATGAGTCAGGAATTAAAGCTTGGTCACAAATGTGTCTTCCAAATGGACAATGACCCAAAGCATACTTCCAAAGTTGTGGCAAAATGGTTTAAGGACAGCAAAGTCAAGGTATTGGAGTGGCCATCACAAAGCCCTGACCTCAATCCTATAGAAAATTTGTGGGCAGAACTGAAAAGCATGTGCGAGCAAGGAGGCCTACAAATCTGACCAGCTCTGTCAGGAGGAATGGGTCAAAATTCACCCAACTTATTGTGGGAACTTGTGGACGGCTACCCAAAACTTTTGACCCAAGTTAAACAATTTAAAGGCAATGCTACCAAATACTAATTGAGTGTATGTAAACTTCTGACCCACTGGGAGTGTGATGAAAGAAATAAAAGCTGAAATGAATCATATATATATATATATATATATATATACAGTGGGGCAAAAAAGTATTTAGTCAGCCACCAATTGTGCAAGTTCTCCTACTTAAAAAGATGAGAGAGGCCTGTAATTTCCATCATAGGTACACTTAAACTATGACAGACAAAATGAGAAATAAAATCCAGAAAATCCCATTGTAGGATTTTTAATGAGTTTATTTGCAAATTATATATATATATATATATATATATACACACACACCGAACAAAAATATAAATGCAACATATAAATATACTCGTACATACAGTGCATTTGGAAAGTTTTCAGACCCCTTCCCTTTTCCACATTTTGTTATGTTACAGCCTTATTCTAAATTTGAATAAACAACTTTTCCCCCTCTCATCAATCTACATGGCATATGTAATTGGTCACTGGAAAAGGGGTTGTTTGCAAATGTTTGGAAGCATGCGAAACTGTGTCCTATTCCGAAAGACTGCAAAGAACCCATTACTCCTGCCAATAGTCGACCAATTAGTCTACTCCCTACACTCAGTAAGATATTGGAGGGTATTGTGAGTAGACAAATATGGGAGTACATGGAAAATAATGATCTGATTGCAGCCAATCAGCATGCTTATCGCAAAAAAACATTCCACTACCACTGCATTGGTTGACATGACTGACCAGTGGCTCAATGCTATGGATAATGGCAGGTTTGTAGGTTTGTACTATTTTTAGATTTCAGTGCATCATTTGATTTAGTGGATCATGAAATTATTTTGACAAAATTAATGCATTATGGTTTTAATGAGGTAGCATTGAATTGGATACAGTCATATCTAACTGACAGGAAACAGTCCACCTATATCAATGGTTCATTTTCTTCCCCTAATGTGTTAAACTGTGGAATACCGCAGGGCAGCTGCCTTGGGCCACTTCTCTGCTTAATATACACCAACGACCTTCCCTATGCCTTGGTTGAAACTCAAGCTACTATATTTGCAGATGATACTACAATTTATGCAGCAAGACAATCGGTTCAACAGGTACAGCAAGCTTTGCAAGGAGATTTGGAGATTATCAGGAAATGGGTTTGCCAAAACAAACTTGCTATAAACACCAAGAAAACCAAAGTTATGTTGGTCTGTTCAACTAGGAAAAGGCCAAAACAGCATGGGATACAATTAAGTATGGGAGGAGTACAAATTGAAGAAGTGTCAGAAACCAAACTACTGGGAGTGCAGCTAGACAACTGCTTATCATGGTCGTCTCAAATAACTAATCTATGTAAAAAATATATATATTAAAACAGCATGCATAATCAGAAGGATAGCTAAATATTTACCAGGGAAAATCCTTCAGCAAATAACACAGGCATTGGTTGAGAGTCAAGTGAACTATTGTTCGGTGGTCTGGGGAAATGCATCATCTAGTGAAGTTAGGAGGCTGCAGAATGCACAGAATAAAGCAGCAAGGATTGTTTTAAGGCGGAGATATGGTTCTTCTGTTGCAGTCATGCGCAGTGTTCTTGGTTGGTCATCAATCGACAAGATAATTGAAAAAAACATGCTTATCTTATTTTATAATATACATCATTTAAAACGGCCAAGTTCTATTCACAATGGTATTCAGTTGGTAAGAGACAGACATTCCGTAAATACTAGGAATAGATTGGTAAGAGACAGACATTCAGTAAATACTAGGAATAGATTGTCCACCATCTATGCGTTATCCAGACAGAAAAAAGAAATGGGCAAAAGAACATTTCGATTTAGAGCAATAAAGAAATGGAATAAATTAACTGAGCAAACTAGAAACCTTTCAATATATAAGTGTAAACATTATTTAAAAACAATTTAAATATAATACATAGAAATGTTGTGGGACTATAGTAGATGAAGAATCAATATTTTTTAGATTGAGTATTTATTGGGTCATTATGCTAGTGTATTATGTATGTTTGTAATAGTGTGTTATATGTGAAAGTGTGTTTGTATTATAAATTGTATTTTAATGTTTAAGGACTCTTGGAAGATTAGTCCAAATGGGGACTAAAAGAGATCCTAATAAAATAAAATAAAATCAATGGCAGAATTGTATGAAATTTGCAAAAATGTATCTCCACCCTATGACAAAATGGGTAGAATTGCAGGAAATAGGCTTTAAAACGGCAAAAAATGTCTATGTACCATGGCAAAAATGGTAGAATTGCGTGAAATGTGTTATAAATTGCTAAATGTTCTCTCCGCCCCATACCTAAATGTGTAGAACTGCAATAAAAAACGTGCTTTAATTTTCTCTCTGCCCAATGGCAAAATGTGTTGTATTGCAGGAAATGTAATCTCGCTTAGCCCCTTTTTGCTGGCTAGTCACTAGCAGTGGCCTTGTGCTTGAGAGATTGCTTATGAGACCTGTGTTTATTTTCCATAATGCCTGTTGACAGAAGTTGGCCATTATTATTAATGGATGTGCATTGTGCTTGGTTCTGGTTAAATTTGTAACAAAAAGGGCGTTTTCATAGACAGATTTGAAAGCCAGATCACTGATAATAAAAAAAAGCAGGTTAAACGATTTAATTTAATTATTTGTGTGTCTTATGGTTGAAGGCTTACATTTAGCCTAGGTATACATTTACAAGCCCTGAATTCATTAGATTATTCCCGACTGTTTCAAATGCAGTGTATTGACCATTAATCGTGCAACAAAGCTTATTTTGAGAAATAGTTTTTTTTAAAGATAAAAAGTATATCGTGAAGTTTGAAAAAAATCTAGATATGATATTTTTGGGCCATATCACCTAGGGATAGCCTCTATATCTGTCACGCCCTGACCTTACAGAGCCGTTTTATTTCTCTATCTGGTTAGGTCAGGGTGTGATGTGGGGTGGGCATTCTAAGTTTTGTATTTCTTTGTGGTTGGCCGAGTGTGGTTTCCAATCAGATGCAGCTGGCTATCGTTGTCTCTGATTGGCAATCATACTTAGGTAGCCTGTTTTCTCACCTATGTTGTGGGATGTTAGCTCTGTGAAGCCAGCAGAACGTGACGGTCGTCATTCCTTTTTTTGTTGTTTTTGTTTGGTGTTCTGAGTAATTAAAGAATCATGAACACTCACGACGCTGCACCTTGGTCCATTTCTTCAGACTAGCATTACAATATCAGTGTTAATGCTATAGGCTATGTTTAACAATGTATTTCCATATTGAAGAAATACAATTAGAACAATGTGCACTGCAAACATTTTCAACATATTTTGCAAATACGGGGCAGGATAATTAATGAACTAGGCTGTAACGGACTAACATTCGAATTGGAGTTGATGACAACGCACTACATAAGAGAGCGTAAATACACAATTTGAAACAACCACATGTTTAGCCATGGAGCTTGTTCCGGTTGGCCAGTGATGGGCCAAGCCTTGACAAAACCTCAACTTGTTTACTCATCAAAACCCATTCCTTTCTCAGCACCACCAACCACAGCGCACATCATTCGTGAAAATAGCTCAAATATTTGTCCCACCCCGGAACCTATAACACTATCACTAGAACCTACAACCCTAACACAAGCGCTAAGATTTACCGTTGGGTTTGTTCAAATAGAGCCCTAAATGTTTCTGATTCCTTTCGATGTCATATATAAGTTGTTTATTACATTCAGTTGCTATTTAAAGAAGAATAGCGGCAAATTTGAGAAATTTGTCAAAGTACCTAAACCTCTCTGACTCAGTGTTGGACTATCTTTCACAATGCCCATCTCTCTGACTCAGGGAGAGTACCTAAACCTCTCTGACTCGGGGAGAGTACAGAGCTAGAGCAAGGCATAAGGTCATGTGTCCCTCCCCCTCGCTGCAGCACTAGATAGAACTTTGTGGAATATTTTATTTATTTATAAACCTTCTGACACAGCGAACATACTTTATTCAGGAAGCCCCATCAATTGTTAGATATGGCATGTAGATTTTATGTAATATACATTTGGGTTGCAGGTTCACAATTGAACCTTTACTGAGATCTCTGCCAAGCAAGAAGAAGAAATCAGCCCATGGGCTTACTGCACACGCAACAACATACACACGAGAGAACTGCTTATAAACACTACACTGTAACCGTCAGTTTTCAAAATGCATCAGACTGTAACACATCAGACTGTTGTGCATCAGACTGTAGCGCATCATACTGTAACACATCAGACTGTAGTGCATCAGACTGTAACACATCAGACTGTAGCACATCAGACTGTAGCGCATCAGACTGTAGCGCATCAGACTTTAACACATCAGACTGTAACACATCAGACTGTAGCACATCAGACTGTAGCGCTTCAGACTGTAGCACATCAGACTGTAACACATCAGACTGTAACACATCAGACTGTAACACATCAGACTGTAACACATCAGACTGTAACACATCAGACTGTAACACATCAGACTGTAGCGCATCAGACTGTAGCGCATCAGACTTTAACACATCAGACTGTAACACATCAGACTGTAGCACATCAGACTGTAGCACATCAGACTGTAACACATCAGACTGTAACACATCAGACTGTAACACATCAGACTGTAACACATCAGACTGTAGCGCATCAGACTGTAGCGCATCAGACTTTAACACATCAGACTGTAACACATCAGACTGTAGCACATCAGACTGTAGCACATCAGACTGTAACACATCAGACTGTAGCGCTTCAGACTGTAGCACATCAGACTGTAACACATCAGACTGTAGTGCATCAGACTGTAACACATCAGACTGTAGCACATCAGACTGTAACACATCAGACTGTAGCGCATCAGACTGTAACACATCAGACTTTAACACATCAGACTGTAGCGCATCAGACTGTAGCACATCAGACTGTAACGCATCAGACTGTAGCACATCAGACTGTAGCGCATCAGACTTTAACACATCAGACTGTAGCGCATCAGACTGTAGCACATCAGACTGTAACACATCAGACTGTAACACATCAGACTGTAGCACATCAGACTGTAACACATCAGACTGTAGCGCATCAGATTGTAACGCATCAGACTGTAACACATCAGACTGTAGCGCATCAGACTGTAGCGCATCAGACTGTAGCGCATCAGACTGTAACACATCAGACTGTAACACATCAGACTGTAGCACATCAGACTGTAGCGCATCAGACTGTACCACATCAGACTGTAACACATTAGACTGGCGCACATCAGACTGTAACACATCAGACTGTAACACATCAGACTGTAGCGCATCAGACTGTAACACATCAGACTGTAACACATCAGACTGTAGCGCATCAGACTGTAGCACATCAGACTGTAGCACATCAGACTGTAACGCAACAGACTGTAGCACATCAGACTGTAACACATTAGACTGGAGCACATCAGACTGTAGCACATCAGACTGTAAAACATTAGACTGTAACACATCATACTTTTTTTGTTTGTCCAGATTGACATAGTCTATTTATTGTGGTGTTGAAAATGCAAACCATGATATTGAAGTGCCCAAAGTCGGTATGCTTTGTTTATTGATTGTTTGGTGCATTGGCACAGAAACCTGTTGTTGGAAAATTCTGATTTCCCCCTAGCTGATCATTGTCTGCAGGCGGCTCTCATTGTAGTGTAGTGTAGCTCAACCCACTCTACAGACATTTTGTATAAAAGACCCGGCTCCCGGGCCCTTTCGGGATCCACCCTTGTCTCACAAATACCACTCTAGCTCAGTAATCACACAGACTAATAGTTGGTATCTATGGATATGCGCCAGCGTTACAGTGGGACTCATTGGGTTAAACCTGAGAGACAAATGTAAACGAATCGCTCATCACATTAAATAAATAATCATCTTCGGAAATGACTTGATCAAAACAACAAAATAACTAGGGCTTTACCAATGATGGTGAAAACATGGGGTCCTTTATTTTGCAGTTAAGTGGGTTAAAATCTTTCTAGAAGTCAGAAAAAATGACGTGGGACAAACTGAAGGGTTAAAGTTGATTTTGGGGGTCTACCACTGATTATGTTGTTATTAATTTGTTTACGTGCCATTGTACTTATGCTCACTGTATAGTTGAATATTGAGGCTTCTGTCTGTGTTTAGCTCTCTACCAAAACTCGCAGCAACCCTGGTGCCTGTGAGAAAAGGTGAGAAAAGGGACTGTGGGTGAAAGCAAGACACAGAAAGACAGCATCTGTTTTTCTCTGAAACTAGGGCAGATTTGCATACCGCTGAGACAGGTTCTCAGAAACCTTGTGTTAAGAATAACTGTTATTTTAGCTGCACATGCAGATTTTGACATAGGAGATCACACCATAAGGTGTGATCTCGGGTATGTAAGATCCTGTCTTTCTTTTGTTCAGGGCAGAACTAAGGAGAGACATAAGTTGTATGTTGATCTTTGACTTCTGTCTACAGCTGTATACTGATTAAAATTGCTATGATTTATAATAGCACATTTTGAGTGTTCATTATTAAGTAGAAGCCCAAGAAAAGACAACCCAACAATACCAAAATAGGAATTTGAGAAAACAAATTTATTTGAATAAAAAAACACTATTTGAATTTTTAACATGGTTTAGTTAAAGCAGGTCTGTGTCATCCAACTCTAAAATTGAGAGTTATATCAAATGTACACATATAATGTCACTAGGACATAAAAGGCACTGTATTCGTGGAACGACCCTTCCACGTGGTCTATAGTGGCTTTTTTGCGGAAGTTATACAGTGCCTTGCGAAAGTATTCGGCCCCCTTGAACTTTGCGACCTTTTGCCACATTTCAGGCTTCAAACATAAAGATATAAAACTGTATTTTTTTGTGAAGAATCAACAACAAGTGGGACACAATCATGAAGTGGAACGACATTTATTGGATATTTCAAACTTTTTTAACAAATCAAAAACTGAAAAATTGGGCGTGCAAAATTATTCAGCCCCTTTACTTTCAGTGCAGCAAACTCTCTCCAGAAGTTCAGTGAGGATCTCTGAATGATCCAATGTTGACCTAAATGACTAATGATGATAAATACAATCCATCTGTGTGTAATCAAGTCTCCGTATAAATGCACCTGCACTGTGATAGTCTCAGAGGTCCGTTAAAAGCGCAGAGAGCATCATGAAGAACAAGGAACACACCAGGCAGGTCCGAGATACTGTTGTGAAGAAGTTTAAAGCCGGATTTGGATACAAAAAGATTTCCCAAGCTTTAAACATCCCAAGGAGCACTGTGCAAGCGATAATATTGAAATGGAAGGAGTATCAGACCACTGCAAATCTACCAAGACCTGGCCGTCCCTCTAAACTTTCAGCTCATACAAGGAGAAGACTGATCAGAGATGCAGCCAAGAGGCCCATGATCACTCTGGATGAACTGCAGAGATCTACAGCTGAGGTGGGAGACTCTGTCCATAGGACAACAATCAGTCGTATATTGCACAAATCTGGCCTTTATGGAAGAGTGGCAAGAAGAAAGCCATTTCTTAAAGATATCCATAAAAAGTGTTGTTTAAAGTTTGCCACAAGCCACCTGGGAGACACACCAAACATGTGGAAGAAGGTCCTCTGGTCAGATGAAACCAAAATTGAACTTTTTGGCAACAATGCAAAACGTTATGTTTGGCGTAAAAGCAACACACCATCCCCACTGTCAAACATGGTGGTGGCAGCATCATGGTTTGGGCCTGATTTTCTTCAGCAGGGACAGGGAAGGTGGTTAAAATTGATGGGAAGATGGATGGAGCCAAATACAGGACCATTCTGGAAGAAAACCTGATGGAGTCTGCAAAAGACCTGAGACTGGGACGGAGATTTGTCTTCCAACAAGACAATGATCCAAAACATAAAGCAAAATCTACAATGGAATGGTTCAAAAATAAACATATCCAGGTGTTAGAATGGCCAAGTCCAAGTCCAGACCTGAATCCAATCGAGAATCTGTGGAAAGAACTGAAAACTGCTGTTCACAAATGCTCTCCATCCAACCTCACTGAGCTCGAGCTGTTTTGCAAGGAGGAATGGGAAAAAATGTCAGTCTCTCGATGTGCAAAACTGATAGAGACATACCCCAAGTGACTTACAGCTGTAATCGCAGCAAAAGGTGGCGCTACAAAGTATTAATTTAAGGGGGCTGAATAATTTTGCACGCCCAATTTTTCAGTTTTTGATTTGTTAAAAAAGTTTTAAATATCCAATAAATGTCGTTCCACTTCATGATTGTGTCCCACTTGTTGTTGATTCTTCACAAAAAAAATACAGTTTTATATCTTTATGTTTGAAGCCTGAAATGTGGCAAAAGGTCGCAAAGTTCAAGGGGGCCGAATACTTTCGCAAGGCACTGTATGTACTTCCTCTAGTTCCTCTTTCTTAGACATATGTCAAAGTATGGGGACCCATTTCACCATTGGTATTCTATGTACAGTGCACTTACTAATGCGCTACACATTACCATTCTGAAATGATTACACCTTTTGTCTACTTTGTCTACTACTTTGTCTACTTTTGTCTATTTTTTTCAGATTAGTTTACATCGTTAAACATTTGGAAGACAATGTTCAAGTTTTTTGTGTGAAAACCAAGCAGGGTTGGGCTCAATTCAGTTTGATTGACAGGAAGAATAATTGAATTCAGTGCAATTCAAAGAACTTCCACTCAGACATAGAATCTGACAGGTCCCACTTTCAGATACCAAAGAACTTCCACTCAGACATAGACTCTGACAGGTCCCACTTTCAGATACCAAAGAACTTCCACTCAGACATAGACTCTGACAGGTCCCACTTTCAGATACCAAAGAACTTCCACTCAGACACAGAATCTGATCTCACACTTTCAGATACCAAAGAACTTCCACTCAGACATAGACTCTGACAGGTCCCACTTTCAGATACCAAAGAACATCATTTGTCTCTGTAAAGAATGGTCATTTACTATTTTAACCTTAGTGCTTAGAATATCCAATTCCACAGAGTGTACAAAACATCAGGAACACCTTCTTAATATTGAGTTGTAACATCTTTTGCTGTCAGAACAGCCTGCAATCGCTGGTGCGTGGACTCTACAAGGTATCGAAAGCGTTCCACAGGGATGCTGGCCCATGTTGACTCTAATGCTTCCCACAAATTGTTATTCTGTATCCTGTTAACTACTTTAATTCAAATTCAGGAAATGTAATTAAATTCTTAAATGAGCCCATCTCTGACGGAGACAAAATATGTGACCGACCGGCTCGATTCAGGAAGAGTCACCACTTTAAATTGTGTTTTTTTTCCCACATTGGATAAAAGTAGAGACTCAGAACTAGAAAATGGTACAATGCATTCGGAAAGTATTCAGACCCCTTGACTTATTCTAAAATTGATTAAATATTATTTCCCCCTCTTCAATCTACACACAACACCCCATAATGACGAACTAAAGACAAAGCAAAAACAGGTTTTTAGAAAATGTTTGCAAATGTATTAAAATTAAAAAACGGAAACATCCTATTTACAGAAGTATTCAGACCCTTTACTCAGTACTTTGTTGAAGCACCTTTGGCAGTGATTACAGCCTTGAGTCATCTTGGGTATGACACTACAAGCTTGGCACACCTGTATTTGGAGAATTTCTCCCATTCCTCTCTGCAGATCCTCCCAAACTCTGTCAGGTTGGATGGGGAGCATCGCTACACAGCTATTTTCAGGTCTCTCCAGAGATGTTCGATCAGGTTCAAGTCCGGGCTCTGGTTAGGCAACTCAAGGACATTCAGAGACTTGTCCCGAAGCCACTCCTGTGTTGTCTTGGCTGTGTGCTTTGGGTCGTTGTCCTGTTTGAAGGTGAACCTTCTCCCCAGTCTAAAGTCCTCCGTTCGACTTTCCCTTGATCTTGACTAGTCTCTCAGTCCCTCCCGCTGAAAACGTCTCCACAGCTTGATGCTGCCACCTCATGCTTCACCGTAGGGATGATGCCAGGTTTCCTCCAGACATGACGCTTGGCATTCAGGCCAAAGAGTTCAATCATGGTTTCATCAGATCAGAGAATCTTGTTTCTCATGGTCTGAGAGTCTTTAGGTGCCTTTTGGCAAACTCCAAGCGGGCTGCCATGTGCCTTTTACTGAGGAGTGGCTCCTGTCTGGCCACTCTACGATAAAGGCCTTGGTGGATTGGTGGAGAGCTGCAGAGATGGTTGTCCTTCTTGAAGGTTCTCCCATTGCCACAGAGGAACTCTGGAACTCTGTCAGCGTGACCATTGGGTTCTTGGCCACTTCCCTGATCAAGGCCCTTCTCCCCCGATTTCTCAGTTTGACTGGGTTTGGTTACATCCCTGGTAGTGAGCTTTTCTCCTTTGCCAAGATAATCCATCCACCTGACAGGTGTGGCATATCAAGATGCTGATTAAACAGCATGATCATTACACAAGTGTGGCTTGTGCTGGGTTACAGTAAAAGGTCACTCTAAAATGTGCACAATGCCACATATGTCTCAAGTTTTGAGGGAGCGTGCAATTGGCATGCTGACTGCAAGAATGTCCACCAGAGCTGTTAACAGGAAATGTAATTTTAATTGATCTACCACAAGCCGCCTCCAACGTCATTTTGGAGAATTTGGCAGTATGTCCAACAGGCCTCACATCAGCAGGCCACGAGGAACCATGTCACCCCAGGACCTCCATATTCGGCTTCCTCACCTGTGGGATCATCTGAGACCAGCCACCAGGACAGCTGATGAAACTGTTGGTTTGCACAACCAAAGGATTTCTGCACAAACTCAGAAACCGTCTCAGGGAAGCTCATCTGCGTGCTTGTCGTCCTCACCAGGGTCTTGACCTGACGGCAATTTGGCATCATAACTGACTTCAGTGGAAAAATGCTAACCTTCGATGGCCAATCCCAGTTTCAACTATACCGGGAAGATGGCAGACAGAGTGTATTGTGTCGTATGGACGAGCGGTTTGCTGAAGCCAACGTTGTGAACAGAGTGCCCCATGGTGGCGGTGGTATTGGCAGGCATAAGCTATGGACAACAAACACAATTGCATTTTATCGATGGCAATTTGAATGCACAGAGATACCGTGATGAGATCCAGAGGCCCATAGTGCCATTCATCTGCCTCCATCACCTCATGTTTCAGCATGATAATGCACGGCCCTAATGCATCATCAATAAAAATACACAAATATTTACAATTGTTAGTAAACTCAAGAATGTTTTCAACAAAACTGAAAAACACTTCTGTTAGTGCCTGGTTTTCTAAAATGCATTTTTGTTTTTGTCTGGTTAATCATGAGTCTCCATCTTTTACACCAATTGACTGCACATAATAACATGTTCTGCAGGTCTTGATCAGTTTCTGCCATCAAAATTATGTAATCATAAAAGGATACTTAGCATTTAATCATCATATCTTACTCCAATATTTAACTGTTACCTTTATTTTGCCAAATCATTTATAAACAAAGCAAACAAAGTCGGTGACAAGGCGTCTCCTTGTTTTACATCCGAGGGTGTGGGAAACCAATCTGTACGATATACATTAACACGCACACAAGCAATTGGTACATTGTAAAAAGGCTGGATTGCTTGATAAAATGTCCAATCAACAAGTCTTAACAAACTATAGGCTAAAAGATCCCTATTTCTCAGTTGTGTTGTGACAAGGTAGGGGTGGTATACAGAAGATAGCCCTATTATGGCAAAAACAGCTCAAATAAGCAAAGAGAAACGACAGTCCATCATTACTTTTTTAAGACAAGAACTTTGAAAGTTTCTTCAAGTGCAGTCACAAAAGCCATCAAGTGCTATGATGAAACTGGCTCTCATGAGGACCGCCAGAGTTACCTCTGCTCTAGACAATACGTTTGTCAGAGTTACCAGCCTCAGAAATTGCAGCCAAAATAAATGCTTCACAGAGTTCAAGTAACAGACACATCTCAACATCAACTGTTCAGAGGAGACTGTGTGAATCAGGCCTTTGTGGTCGAATTGCTACAAAGAAACCACTACTAAAGGACACCAATAATGTTTGAATGTTTGTTGTCACTGTGCTGTTGTTGTCTTTGTAAATCAAAATTAACATTATAAATAGCTAAACCTTTCTCATGAACATGTGCGTAGCCCATCCCTAACATCAAGTCAAACTATCAGCACTAACCTATTGCCTGTCACTTGCCTGCCTTTCTGATCAGATTATTGGTATACATATTTAATCAATACAGTCAATACTAGAGCAAAGATAGAATGGTTGAACATTTACCTGATCCTTGGACTAGAGCTGATAGAAAAACAATGGAATGTAAGAGAGCTGCCATACTTTTTGTTGAACATACCGAGTAAAACAGGAAGTTAAAGTAAGTTCCTCAACTACACACCCCTCAATTTATGTAGCACATTATACGTCACGGTTACATACAGTGCCTTGCGAAAGTATTCGGCCCCCATGAACTTTGCGACCTTTTGCCACATTTCAGGCTTCAAACATAAAGATATAAAACTGTATTTTTTTGTGAAGAATCAACAACAAGTGGGACACAATCATGAAGTGGAACGACATTTATTGGATATTTCAAACTTTTTTAACAAATCAAAAACTGAAAAAATTGGGCGTGCAAAATTATTCAGCCCCCTTAAGTTAATACTTTGTAGCGCCACCTTTTGCTGCGATTACAGCTGTAAGTCACTTGGGGTATGTCTCTATCAGTTTTGCACATCGAGAGACTGACATTTTTTCCCATTCCTCCTTGCAAAACAGCTCGAGCTCAGTGTGGTTGGATGGAGAGCATTTGTGAAGAGCAGTTTTCAGTTCTTTCCACAGATTCTCGATTAGCCAACATACAAGCAATCGATAATAGATTAACTACTATCATGTATTTCCTACCAAACGGGACATTCAAAATTGTAATATCTTATGTTTCACCGAGTTGTGGCTGAACGACAACATGAAAAACATACAGCTGGCGGGTTTTAAGCTTCTTCGACAGGATAGAACAGCAGCCTCTGGTAAGACAAATCAAATCAAATGTATTTATTTTTCAAATGTATTTATATAGCCCTTCGTACATTAGCTGATATCTCAAAGTGCTGTACAGAAACCCAGCCTAAAACCCCAAACAGCAAGCAATGCAGGTGTAGAAGCACGGTGGCTAGGAAAAACTTCCTAGAAAGGACAAAACCTAGGAAGAAACCTAGAGAGGAACCAGGCTATGTGGGGTGGCCAGTCCTCTTCTGGCTGTGCCGGGTGGAGATTATAACAGAACGTGGCCAAGATGTTCAAATGTTCATAAATGACCAGCATGGTCAAATAATAATAATCACAGGCAGAACAGTTTAAACTGGAGCAGCAGCATGGCCAGGTGGACTGGGGACAGCAAGGAGTCATCATGTCAGGCATGGTCCTAGGGCTCAGGTCCTCCGAGAGAGAGAAAGAAAGAGAGAAAGAGAGAATTAGAGAGAGCATACTTAAATTCACACAGGACACCGGATAGGACAGGAGAAGTACTCCAGATATAACAAACTGACCCTAGCCCCCCGACACATAAACTACTGCAGCATAAATACTGGAGGCTGAGACAGGAGGGGTCAGGAGACACTGTGGCTCCATCCGAGGACACCCCCGGACAGGGCCAAACAGGAAGGATATAACCCCACCCACTTTGCCAAAGCACAGCCCCCACACCACTAGAGGGATATCTTCAACCACCAACTTACCATCCTGAGACAAGGCCGAGTATAGCCCACAAAGATCTCCGCCACGGCACAACCCAAAGGGGGCGCCAACCCAGACAGGAAGATCACATCAGTGACTCAACCCACTCAAGGGGTGACAAGGGGTAGCGGTCTATGTATATCTGGAAATAACAGCTGGTGCATGAAATCTGACGAAGTCTCGAGGTCTTGCTGGCTTGAGGTAGAGTATCTCATAATAAGCTGTAGATTACAATATTTACCAAGCTAGTTTATCTGTATTTTTCGTCGCTGCCTGTATACCACCACAAATCTATGCTGGCACTAAGTCCGCACTCAATGAGCTGTAAGCAAACAGGAAAACGCTCATCCAGAGACAGCGCTCCTACTGGCCGGTGACTTTAATGCAGGGAAACTCAAATCAATTTTAGCTAATTTCTACTATGTTAAATGTAACACCAGAGGGAAAAAAAACTCCAGACCACCATTGCTCCACACACAGAGATGCATAAAAAGCTCTCCCTCGCCCTCCATTTGGCAAATCTGACCATAATTCTATCCTCCTGATTCCTGTTTACAAGCAAAAACTAAAGCAGGAAGCACCAGTGACTCAGTTAATAAGAAAGTGGCCAGATGAAGCAGATGCTAAGCTACAGGACTGTTTTGCTGGCACAGACTGGAATATGTCATGAGATTCTTCCGATGGCTTTGAGGAGTACATCACATCTGTTACTGGCTTCATCAATAAGTGCATTGATGACGCCGTCCCCACAGTGACCATATCTACATACCCCAACAGAAGCCATGGATTATAGGCAACATCCACACTGAACTAAATGTTAGAGCTGCCGCTTTCAAGGAGCGGGACTCTAACCTGGAAGCTTATAAGAAATCCTGGTATGCCTTCCGACGAACCATAAAATAGGCAAAGCGTCAATACAGGACTAATATTGAATCGAACTGGCTCCGACGCTCGTCCGATGTGGCAGGGCTTGCAAACTATTACAGACTGCAAAGGGAAGCACAGCTACGAGCTACCCAGAGACGCAAGCCTACCAGACACGCTAAGTTACTTATCTGCTTGCTTCGAGGCAAGTAACACTGAATCATGCATGAGAGCATCAGCTGTTCTGGATGACTGCGTGACCAAGCTCTCAGTATCCGATGTGAGTAAGACCTTTAAACAGGTCAACATTCACAGGGCCGCAGGGCCAGACGGATTACCCGGACGTGTTCTCCTAGCATGCGCTGAGCAACTTGCAAGTGCCTTCACTGACAATTTCAACCCATCCCTGATTGAGTCTGTAATACCAACATGCTTCAAGCAGACCACCATAGTCCCTTAACACTAAGGTAACCTGCTGTAAGGGGTGCGTAACTGGTGGCAGGGAAGTTATACGCAGGAGAGCAGAACTAGGTAATAGCCGGAGCAGTTTAATTAAAAACCAACGGCATAAAGCATAACAAAACATGGGTACAAAAAACCTGTTTCGCACCAGTCAACATGGGCACAAGCACTTACAACAAACAATTCCACACAAAGAGATGGGGGGGAACAGAAGGTTAAATACACAACAATTAATGAGGGAAATGAAAACCAGGTGTGTAGGAAAACAAGACAAAACAAATGGAAAATGAAAAGTGTATCAACGATGGCTAGAAGACCGGTGACGCCGATCGCCGAATGCCGCCTGAACAAAGACAGGAACCGACTTCAGTGGAAGTCGTGACACCTGCCTAAATGATTACCTGTAGCCATGAAGTGCTTTGAAAGGGTGGTCATGGCTCTCATCAACACCATTATCCCAGAAACCCTAGACCCATTCCAATGTGCATATTGCCCCTACAGATCCATAGATGATGCAATCTCTATTGCACTCAACACTGCCCTTTCCCACCTGGACAAAAGGAACACCTATGTGAGAATGCTATTCATTGACTACAGCTCAGCGTTCCAATACCATAATACCATAATACCATTGTGCCCTCATAGTGTATCCCCGGATTCCCACCGCAAACGGAAAATGTTTATCTGGATCTTCACAACTAGCTAACCGCAACCCCGGATGACTACTCCTGGCTAGCGTTTCCATCCACTTAGCTTGAAGCTAGCCCAGCCAGAGCTCCTTTGCTACCACCGAAGCATACTCCTGGGTTACAATATCCGGACCCACGACCGGTCTATCGATGTCACCGCATGAAGAGGCATAAACAGACTTAACCCCATCGCGACGTGCCCCAAAGGCTAACATTCTAGCCCTTGCTATCTGCTTGCTTGCTAATTCGGCCTGCTAACTGTTAGCCTGCCCCGGTCTACTAACAGCTAGCTTGTTTAGCCCCGGTCTGCTAACTGCTAGCTTGTTTAGCCCCGGCCTACTAACTGTTAGCTTGTTAGCTTGTAGCTTGGCTACATAGCTGATGCCTGCTGATGCCTGCTGGACTGTCCATTAATCACGGTGCTCTATTCTGTTTGTTTATGTTTTTATCTGTCGGCCCCAGCCGCACTCAGGCTCTGTGTGTAGTTAATCCGACCCTCTCTGTCTAGTCATCGCCATTTTACCTGCTGTTGTTGTGCTAGCCAATTAGCCGTTGTTGTCTCACCTGCTGTTTTAGCTAGCTCTCCCAATCAACACCTGCGATTACTGTATGCCTCGCTGTATGTCTCTCTCAAATGTCAATATGCCTTGTATACTGTTGTTCAGGTTAGTTATCATTGTTTTAGTTTACAATGGAGCCCCTAGTTCCACTCTTCATACCTCTGATACCTCCTTTGTCCCACCTCCCACACATGCAGTGACCTCACCCATTACAACCAGCATGTCCAGAGATACAACCTCTCTTATCATCACCCAGTGCCTGGGCTTACCGCGGCTGTACACGCACCCCACCATACCCCTGTCTGCGCATTATGCCCTGAATATATTCTACCACGCCCAGAAATCTGCTCCTTTTATTCTTTGTCCCCAACGCTCTAGGCGACCAGTTTTGATAGCCTTTAGCCGCACCCTCATACTACTCCTACTCTGTTCCGCGGGTGATGTGGAGGTAAACCCAGGCCCTACATGTCCCCAGGCACCCTCATTCGTTGACTTCTGTGATCGAAAAAGCCTTGGTTTCATGCATGTCAACATCAGAAGCCTCCTCCCTAAGTTTGTTTCACTCACTGCCCTTGTCGTGTCTGAATCCTGGCTTAGGAAGGCCACCAAAAATTCTGAGATTTCCATACCCAACTATAACATTTTCCGTCAAGATAGAGTTGCAGTCTACTGCAGAGATAGCCTGCAAAGTAATGTCATACTTTCCAGGTCCATACCCAAACAGTTCAAACAACTAATTTTAAAAATGACTCTAATCAGAAATAAGTCTCTCACTGTTGCCGCCTGCTACCGACCCCTCTCAGCTCCCAGCTGTGCCCTGGACAGCATTTGTGAATTGATCACCCCCCATCTAGCTTCAGAGTTTGTTCTGTTAGGTGACCTAAACTGGGATATGCTTAACACCACCGATAAATCCATGATTATCGAAAACTTCAACAAGCATTTCTCAACGGCTGGCCATGCCTTCCTCCTGGCTACTCCAACCTCGGCCAACAGCTCCGCCTCACCCGCAGCTACTCGCCCAAGCCTCTCCAGGTTCTCCTTTACCCAAATCCAGATAGCAGATGTTCTGAAAGAGCTGCAAAACCTGGATCCGTACAAATCAGCTGGGCTAGACAATCTGGACCCTCTATTTTTGAAACTATCCGCCGCCATTGTCGCAACTCCTATTACCAGCCTGTTCAACCTCTCTTTCATATCGTCTGAGATCCCCAAGGATTGGAAAGCTGCCACAGTCATCCCCCTCTTCAAAGGGGGAGACACCCTGGACCCAAACTGTTACAGACCTATATCCATCCTGCCCTGCCTATCTAAGGTCTTCGAAAGCCAAGTCAACAAACAGGTCACTGACCATCTCGAATCCCATCGTACCTTCTCCGCTGTGCAATCTGGTTTCCGAGCCGGTCACGGGTGCACCTCAGCCACGCTCAAGGTACTAAACAATATCAGAACCGCCATCGATAAAAGACAGTACTGTGCAGCCGTCTTCATCGACCTGGCCAAGGCTTTCGAATCTGTCAATCACCATATTCTTATCGGCAGACTCAGTAGCCTCGGTTTTTCTAATGACTGCCTTGCCTGGTTCACCAACTACTTTTCAGACAGAGTTCAGTGTGTCAAATCGGAGGGCATGTTGTCCGGTCCTCTGGCAGTCTCTATGGGGGTCCCACAGGGTTCAATTCTCGGGCAGACTATTTTCTCTGTATATATCAATGATGTTGCTCTTGCTGCGGGCGATTCCCTGATCCACCTCTACGCAGACGACACCATTCTGTATACTTCCGGCCCTTCCTTGGACACTGTGCTATCTAACCTCCAAACGAGCTTCAACGCCATACAACACTCCTTCCGTGACCTCCAACTGCTCTTAAACGCTAGTAAAACCAAATTAATGCTTTTCAACCGTACGCTGCCTGCACCCACACGCCCGACTAGCATCACCACACTGGATGGTTCCGACCTAGAATATGTGGACATCTATAAGTACCTAGGTGTCTGGCTAGACTGTAAACTCTCCTTCCAGACTCATATCAAACATCTCCAATCTAAAATTAAATCTAGAGTCACCTTTCTATTCCGCAACAAAGCCTCCTTCACTCACGCCGCCAAACTTACCCTAGTAAAACTGACTATCCTACCGATCCTCAACTTCGGCAATGTCATCTACAAAATAGCTTCCAATACTCTACTCAGCAAACTGGATGCAGTTTATCACAGTGCCATCCGTTTTGTTACTAAAGCACCTTATACCACCCACCACTGCGACCTGTATGCTCTAGTCGGCTGGCCCTCGCTACATATTCGTCGCCAGACCCACTGGCTCCAGGTCATCTACAAGTCCATGCTAGGTAAAGCTCCGCCTTATCTCAGTTCACTGGTCACGATGGCAACACCCACCCGTAGCACGCGCTCCAGCAGGTGCATCTCACTGATCATCCCTAAAGCCAACACCTCATTTGGCCGCCTTTCGTTCCAGTTCTCTGCTGCCTGTGACTGGAACGAATTGCAAAAATCGCTGAAGTTGGAGACTTTTATCTCCCTCACCAACTTCAAACATCTGCTATCTGAGCAGCTAACCGATCGCTGCAGCTGTACATAGTCTATCGGTAAATAGCCCACCCAATTTACCTACCTCATCCCCATACTGTTTATATTTATTTACGTTTCTGCTATTTTGCACACCAGTATCTCTACCTGTACAAGACCATCTGATCATTTATCACTCCAGTGTTAATCTGCAAAATTTTAATTATTCGCCTACCTCCTCATGCCTTTTGCACACAATGTATATAGACTCTCTTTTTTTCTACTGTGTTATTGACTTGTTAATTGGTTTACTCCATGTGTAACTCTGTGTTGTCTGTTCACACTGCTATGCTTTATCTTGGCCAGGTCGCAGTTGTAAATTAGAACTTGTTCTCAACTAGCCTACCTGGTAAAATAAAGGTGGGGGGGGGGAAAAATAAAAAAAAACTGAGCTAAGGACCCTGGGACTAAACACCTCCCTCTGCAACTGGATCCTGTACATCCTGTCGGGCCACCCCCAGGTGGTAAGGGTAGGTAGCAACACATCCGCCACGCTGATCCTCAACACGAGTCCCCTCTTGTGCTCCCTGTGCACTTATGACTGCATGGCCAGGCACGACTACAACACCATCATCAAGTTTGCTGATGACACAACAGTGGTAGGCCTGATCACCAACAACGATGAGACAGCCTATAGGGAGGACGTCAGAGACCTGGTCATGTGGTGCCAGGACAGCAACTTCTCCCTCAACATGATCAAGACAAAGGAGATGATTGTGGACTACAGGAAAAGGGTGACCGAGCACACCCCCAGAGCTTCAAGTTCCTTGGTGTCCACGTCCACAGTAAACTATCATGGTCTAAGCACACCAAGACAGTCATGAAGAGAGCAAGACAAAGCCTATTCCCCCTCAGGAGACTGAAAAGATTTGGCATGGGTCCTCAGATCCTCAAAAGGTTCTACAGCTGCACCATCAAGAGCACTGATTGGTGCATTCTCTGACTGGTTGCATCACTGCCTGGTATGGCAACTGCCCACCCTATGATCGCAAGGCACCACAGAGGGTAATGCGTATGGCCCAGTACATCACCGGGGCCAAGCTTCCTGCCATCCAGGACCTCTATACCAGGCTGTGTCAGCGGAAGGCTCTAAAAATTGTCAAAGACTCCATCCACCCTAGGCATAGACTGTTCTCTCTGCTAACGCACGGCAAGCGGTACCGGAGCGCATATTATAGATCCAAGAGCCTTCTTAACAGCTTCTACCCCCAAGCCATAAGACTCCTGAACAGCTATCAAAGGGCTACCCAGGCACATATTTTACACTGCTGCTCCTTTCTGTTATTTTCTATTGCATGGTCACTTTCATAACTCTACCTACATGTACATATTACCTCAATTACCTCGACTAACCGGTGCCCCCGCACATTGACTCTGTACCAATACCCCCTGTATTAATCCTTGGCTATTATTTTACTGCTGCTGTTCATTTTTTTACTTTTATTTTCTATATTTTACTTAACATTTTTTTTAAATGTATTATTTTTTATTGAAGCTTTGGCGCATGCGACAAATTCAATTTTATTTGATGAAACCAAGATTGAACTCTTTGGCCTGAATGCCAAGCGTCATGTCTGGAGGAAACCTGGCACCATCCCTACGGTGAGGCATGGTAGTGGCAGGGACTAGGGAGCCTAGTCATGATTGAGGGATTGATGAACAGAGCAAAGTACAGAAAGATCCGTGTTGAAAACCTGCTCCAGAGTGATCAAGACCTCAGACTGGGGCTAAGGTTCACCTTCCAACAAGACAACCCAGGAGTGGCTTCGGGACAAGTGTCAATGCCTTTGAGTGGCCCAGCCAGATCCCAGACTTGAACCCGTTATAACATCTCTGGAGAGACCTGAAAATAGCTATGCAGCAATGCTCCCCATCCAACCTGACAGAGCTTGAGAGGATCTGCAGAGAAGAATGGGAGAAACTCCCCAAATACAGGTCTGCCAAGCATGCTGTAATTGCTGCAATTGCTGCAAAGGTACTTCAACAAAGTACTGAGTAAAGAGTCTGAATACTTATGTAAATGTGATATTTCAGTTTTCTTTATATAAAATGAGCCAAATTTTCTAAAAACCTATTTGTTTTGTCATGGAGTATTGTGTCAAGGGGAAAAAATGTGGAAAAAGTCAAGGGGTCTGAATACTTTCCGAGGGCACTGTATATATAATGTGAAATTATCCTGTTATTAGCAGTATTCACAATAGTTTAATTCATGCAATGAATTTGTTGTAATAAGAGTGATCTTGCCGAAGGAGCAGTTACCTTACCTCTATTTCGCTTTATCCAAATCTGGACAACTATGATGGCAACGACGCAGACAGCGACAATGATTATGACAGCATAGCTGTGGTCCTCTTGGTCTGGAAATACAGTCACCAACCATCAAAATCACTGCACCCTGAGTGTTACTTTGTGTGTTTGTGTATAAAAAAACTTGTTGACACACTACTTGTAGAGAAACGCTAAACCTCGTCGCTTTTATGTTGACAAAACAGTCTGACTTTTATACAGTACACACTTTCCATTTTTTGTTGTCTACGCTACCTGGCTAAATGCTCGCTAGCTTAATGTGTACATACATGCGTGTCTTACCAGACTTCTCAGAATTAGATACACAAATATTTTCAATCTCCTTCATGTCACTGGCCCAGCTGACTCGGTTGCTGTGGTTACAGATGATGGAACTCCCTGCCCCTGTCATGCCCTGACATTCGAGAGCCTTTTATTCTCTAATTTGGTTAGGTCGGGGTGTGACTAGGGTGGGTACTCTAGTTTTTGTATTTCTATGTTGGCCTGGTATGGTTCCCAATCAGAGACAGCTGTCTATCGTTGTCTCTGATTGGGGATAATATTTAGGCAGCCTTTTCCCACCTGTTTGTTGTGGGATCTTGTCTATGTATAGTTGCCTGCGAGCACTTCATTAGCTTCACGTTTCGTTTTTGCGCTTTATTGTTTTCTGTGTGTTTCACTTCTAATAAAAGATGATGGAACCATAGACCGCTGCATTTTGGTCCGATTCATATAACAATGTTTGTGACAGAAGATCCCACCACCCCAGGACCAAGCAGCGTGCCCAGGAGGAGCAGGTATCCTGGGCTTGGGAGGAGATCCAGGAGTTAAGGACATCCTGGACTTGGGAGGAAGTAATGGCAGGAGACGAAAGCCTGCCATGGAAGCAGGCGGAAGCAGCGAAGGAAGGTCAGCGATGACACCGGGGTTCACGGCCACGACGTAGACCCAAAAAGTAGCCTCAAAATTCTTTGGGGGGGGGGACCACACGGGGTGGTCGGCAGAGCCGAGGGGTGAACCAGAGCCAGTCTGGGAGAGGAAGGTGAACTTGGAGGGGAGTGAAGGGACTGAATCAGAGACAGTCAGTGAGTCTTCAGTGGGTCATATGATTGAGTGTAGTCTGGCCCAGGAGTGGGAAGGTGAACGGAAAGGCTCTGGAGCAACGAACTGCCCTTGCTGTCTCTGCCTGGCCTGTTCCCCTCTTTCCACTGGGATTCTCTGCCTCTAACCCTATTACAAGGGCTGAGTCACTGGCTTACTGGGGTTCTTTCATACCGTCCCTAGGAGGGGTGCGTCACTTGAGTGGGTTGAGTCACTGATGTGATCTTCCTGTCTGGGTTGGCGCCCCCACTTGGGTTGTGCCGTTGCGGAGATCTTTGTGGGCTATACTCGGCCTTGTCTCAGGATGGTAAGTTGGTGGTTGAAGATATCCCTCTAGTGGTGTGGGGGCTGGGCTTTGGCAAAGTGGGTGGGGTTATATCCTTCCTGTTTGGCCCTGTCCGGGGGTGTCCTCGGATGAGGCCACACCTGACCCCTCCTGTCTCAGCCTCCAGTATTTATGCTGCAGTAGTTTATGTGTCGGGGGGCTAGGGTCAGTTTGTTATATCTGGAGTACTTCTCCTGTCCTATTCGGTGTCCTGTGTGAATTTAATTGTGCTCTCTCTAATTCTCTCTTTCTCTCTTTCTTTCTCTCTCTCGGAGGACCTGAGCCCTAGGACCATGCCTCAGGACTACCTGACATGATGACTCCATGCTGTCCCCAGTCCACCTGGCCGTGCTGCTGCTCCAGTTTCAACTGTTCTGCCTTATTAGTATTGGACCATGCTGGTCATTTATGAACATTTGAACATCTTGGCCATGTTCTGTTATAATCTCTACCCGGCACTGCCAGAATAGGACTGGCCACCCCACATAGCCTGGTTCCTCTCTAGGTTTCTTCCTAGGTTTTGGCCTTTCTAGGGAGTTTTTCCTAGCCACCGTGCTTCTACACCTGCATTGCTTGCTGTTTGGGGTTTTAGGCTGGGTTTCTGTACAGCACTTTGAGATATCAGCTGATGTACGAAGGGCTATATAAATATATAATCATAATAATACATTTGATTTGATACATCCTGTGCCAGCTCCCCGCACTTGCCATGCGAAGGTTGTCATCTGTCCAGGACACGTTGTGCCAGCTCTACGCCATAGTCCTCCAGTGCGCCTCCACAGCCCGGTACGTCCTGTGCCGACGATACACGGTCCGGTTCCTCCGGCGACGATCCACGGTCCGGTTCCTCCGGCGACTATCCACGGTCCGGTTCCTCCGGCGACGATCCACGGTCCGGTTCCTCCGGCAACAATCCCCGCACCAGAGCCGCCACCGAAGCTGACGGATCTGCGAGCGGAGCGGGGTCTACGACCCGCACTGGAGCCGCGACTGAGGCTAGATGCCCATCCAACCCTCCCCTATAGAGTCAGGTTACTTTTGGGGAGTACATTACAACATCGACTGATCTGTTACATTTCCAATATAGCACATACATTTTTTCCCCCGGCAAACATCCTGTCCCTTCAGCACAAACATAGAGGTCTCAGCACTAGGATATGATACCCACTATCAACTGTTCAGTTGGGGTGGCAGGTAGAGTGTTGGGCCAGTAACCGAAAGGCTGCTGGATCAAATCCCAGAGGTGACAAGGGGTTTGTTGTTCTGCCCCTGGTAGGCTGTCATTGTAAATAAGAGTTTGTTCTTAACTGACTTGCCTGGTAAAATAAAGTTCAGTTTCAGAAACCATTCAGTAAAAGGAACTTGATAAAGTTGTACTCCATGAATTATAACTCCAGAAAGTACAACCTAATCTGCCTAAAAGCATAGATAGCTTGGGTGGACATGTATTTGTGGTTGATTCTAACAGACATTTCGAAAACAAGTTGAGCTATGTATTTCCGGTAGTGAGAAGTTTCCATGATTCAAATGGTGTTGTGGTGATGTTTCCTGTGACACTGATAACTTCTTTTTCACAGTAGTGTATACTATCAGTATACCATCACAACCCAAAATTGTGTATAATCACAACCCAAAATGTGTATAGCTTCAACATGTGTTTAAAACTACAGTCTCGTCAAAAGATTTTGCCCTAAAGTTAATTACATATTTGAAATTTAAGTCAATAAATTACTTGAATGTTGTAAAGTTCAACACATCACAACACATGACTTAAAACTTCAGTTCTTCATTAGATTATGACTTCTGAGTTCTTGTGTCACCCACTGTTTAGACAACCAGTACAAATGATACTGTCTGTTACTTACTGTATCTGCTAATCAGATTATAGACATGTCTAATCAATATCACTATACAGATGTCTTAGAAAATGTTTTTACCTAAATGATGGAGGAGAGTTAGTAGAATAGCGAGGGTGAAACGCACAGTCACCATACTTTGATAAATGATTAAACCTACAGTAAATGAGGAAGGATTGTCACATAGGCCTATACTTCCTCTAGAAGGTTGTATACCCACAACCACAAATTTCACACAAAACATTCTGTTTGCAATTCTAAAATGTTCCATGGCATGTGAAATTACTTGATAACCTCTTTCCAATACATTAGACATTTATATAGGAACTGAAAATACACTCC
The DNA here is from genome assembly GCF_013265735.2 of Oncorhynchus mykiss. Taxonomy (NCBI): domain Eukaryota; kingdom Metazoa; phylum Chordata; class Actinopteri; order Salmoniformes; family Salmonidae; genus Oncorhynchus; species Oncorhynchus mykiss. Next base: position 82,182,132 of record NC_048572.1, read on the forward strand.
AAACTCAGGTGTTTGTGAAACTAAAGACAGGGTAGAATGCATTTTTATCATGTTACAAATCAACTTGTGTTTAATATAAGATTTGTTATTGTGTAATTATATTTTTCCTAGCACGTTTTTAACATGTATATAAGGGCACAAGGCGAGACCCAGATGCAGACACAGGAGGCAGATGGTTAGAGTCCAAGATTTTTATTAACAATCCAAACGGGTAAGGCAAAATAATGGTCGTGGACAGGCAAAAGGTCAAAACCAGTTCAGAGTTGCAGAGGTACAGAATGGCAGGCAGGCTCGAGGTCTGGGGAGGCAGAATTGTCAAGCAGGTCCAGAAAAACAGGCAAAGTTCAGAACCGGGAGGACTAGTAAAAGAGAATAGAAAAGCAGGCGCACGGGGAAAACCACGTTGGTTGACTTGAACATATTAGACGAACTGGCACAGAGAGACAGGAAATAAATGGATAAATACAACAGGGAAAATAAGCGACACCTGGGGGGGTGGAGACAATCACAAGGACAGGTGAAACAGATCAGGGTGGGACAGTACCCCCCCTCTAGGGACGCCACCTGGCGTCCTACCTGGGTGCATACCCGGCCGACTGGGGTGTCGGCGGTGAAAATCGGCGATGAGGGCCGGGTCCAGGATGTCTTTAGCTGGAACCCAGCACCTCTTCCCGGGCCATAACCCTACCAGTCAACCGGATACTGGAAACCCCTGCACAGTGGTCGAACCCTCAGGAGGCGTCTCCCTGTATACGCTGGCTGGCTATCGATGACACAGGGGGGAGGGATGGGCCTAGAAGCAGAAGACAGAGGACAGTGAGACAAGGGTTTAATCCTTGAAACATAAAAAGTAGGGTGAACACGGAGGGTACGGAGCAACAGATGGACAGCAGAGGGACTAATGACTCTAGAAATGGGAAAGGACCAATGAAACAGGGGGAAGGTTTATGGGATTCTACCCGGCGGGTAGGTCCCAAGTGGACAGCCATACCCTCTACACGACAGCGAGGAACCAGAGTCCGGTGGCAGCCCACTTGTCGACGATACCTGGAGGTGGTCTTGAGAAGAGCCGCCCTAGCTCTTTTCCAGGTTTTCCAGGCTACCTAAGTATGGTTCTCAATCAGAGACAGCGAACGATACCTGCCTCTAATTGAGAACCATACCAGGCCAAACACATAAACACAACATAGAAAAAAGAAAATAGACTACCCACCCCAACTCACGCCCTGACCAAACTAAAACAAAGACATAACAAAGGAACTAAGGTCAGAACGTGACAGTACCCCCCCCAACAAAGGTGCGGACTCCGGCCGCAAAACCTGAACCTATAGGGGAGGGTCTGGGTGGGCGTCTGTCTGTCAGGTGGCGGCTCTGGCGTGGGACGTGGACCCCACTCCACCATAGTCTCGGCCCACTTTAGTGGCGCCCCTCGCCGCCGACCTCGGACTTGGGACCCTTGCCACGGGTCCCGCATGGACAGGAGATTCCGGCAGCACCGGACAGACGGGCGGCTCTGGCAGCACCTGACAGACGGCGGCTCTGGCAGCTCAGGACCGACGGGCGGAGGGAGGGAGGAGACGGAGAGACAGCCTGGTGCGTGGGGCTGCCACAGGACCCACCAAGCTGGGGAGACCTACAGGAGGCCTGGTGCTTGGAGGAGGCACCGAATGGACCGGGCTGTGGGGGAGCACTGGAGCCTTGGTGCGCAGCCTTGACACCACTCCTCACGGCTGGATCACCATTTTAGCATGGACCATCCAGAGTGCAGGCACAGGTTGAACCGGGCTGTGGGTGAGCCCTGGAGATCTGGTGGATACCACTCGCACCTCTCCCTTAGGCTCAATAACCACATTCGCCTGGCACGGGCGGAGCGCAGGCATAGAACGCACTGCACCCTCCCAGCGACTTGGAGACACAGCACGCAGAGCCGGCGCAGGATACCCTGGACCGAAACGGTGTACCGGAGACCAAACACGCTGGGCTGGCACAACACACCCTGGCTGGATGCCCACTCTCACTTGGCACTGGCGGGGGGCTGGCCTATAGCCTACCGGGCTATGAGCGCGTACTGGCGACACCTTGCGCTTGACCGCATAACACGGTGCCTGACCAGTACTGCGCTTCTTACAGTAAGCACGAGGAGTGGGCTCAGGTCTCCAACCTGACTCTGCCACACTCCCCGTGTGCCCCCACCCAAAATGTTTTGGGTCTGCCTCTCGCGCTGCTCATTTCGCCGCCGCTCAGCTTTCGCTGCCTCCAGCTCTGCCTTGGGGCGGCGATATTCCCCAGCCTGTGCCCAGGGTCCTTTACCGTCCAAAATCTCCTCCCATGTCCATGAGTCCGGAGATCGCTGCTGCCCGATACCACGCTGCTTGGTCCTTGGTTGGTGGGTGATTCTGTAACGGTTTTCGTCTGGTGAAGGAGAAGAAGACCAAAACACAGCTTGGTAAGTGTCCATGATATATTTTAATGAAATATAACTGGACACAGAAAACAAAAGGAACAAGAGAAATAAATGAAAACCGACACCGTCCCGTGTGGAACAAACACTGACACTGGAAAACAATCACCCACAACACACAGGTGGGAAAAGGCTACCTAAGTATGATTCTCAATCAGAGACAGTGAACGACACCTGCCTCTGATTGAGAACCATACCAGGCCAAACACATAAACACAACATAGAAAATAAACATAGACTACCCACCCCAACTCACGCCCTGACCAAACTAAAACAAAGACATAACAAAGGAACTAAGGTCAGAACGTGACATATAACGTGATTGAAATTTAAAGGCAATGTACCTGCTTGTGTGGGAACTACATCGGTAAACTCTGCAAATGTCGGCTCAATCGGAAATTACCTTAATAATTTATCATAGTGGGTATTAAACAGAAACACATCATTCATCTTAATGGGTATTAAAAAGAAACAAATAATTGATCATAGTGGGTATTAATAATCAGAAAAAAACAGAAACAAATGAACCAAACACATGTGATACTGTACAGTCAGATATTCTTATATCATGTTATGCTGTGCATTATACTATGTCATGTAATGCTATATTATGGCAGGCCCTAATAATATGCCTTGAAATGCTATGCTATCTTACATTAGTCTAAAGACATGCTACGGTACTTTGGCGACTGGTAAGTGTTTTTTTCCTTTGGGCTGTATGTTTCAATGTGTAGTTCATACATGCATAATCTATACGCAGAATTAACGTTTTACCTCAATAAGCAGCTGTTGTCTGGAAGCTGTGCGGCACCATTTTCCCTAAATTTACCTCAACGTGCGCCAGCCCGCTAGAAATTCGAGTTTCAGCCAATGAGCTTCAGCCCCTTGCCATTTGAGTGACAGCTGGCAAGACACACACAGCAGAGCGAGAGAGAGCAATGACGTAGTGCTCACATCTGCACATTTGTCACCCAATTTTCGGGTATCACTTTTGGTTTACGTTACTTTCAGAACTACTTCCTAAAAAATATAACAAATAAAAAAAGAATATCTAAGGTATGTTATTTTTATAGCAACAAATTAAAAGGAAAAGTAAATATTTTTGATTTTTTTTTAAATTACCTAATCTGATTTACATGTGCAGGCAACATCCTTCTGTTCCTTTGTACTGTACATTGTTAGATAAAAAGGAACAGAATTATTAATCTCATGATTATATCTTCTGCTGAATAGCGGCACATTTCATTGTAAATAATATTGTCACTGTGGGAAGCCCTGTCAATGGTAAAAATGCAACAAACGTCATTCTGTAACTCGTGGGCTTAAATCAGTGTTGTTTGTAGAATGTATCCCTGATGTAGAGGGTGATGACAGCAGAGATCATGATGACCAGCCTCACAGACACCAGGAGGTTCTTCAACATGTACACAGACATGCTACCAGCAGGGGGAGACACTGAAATACAACAGATAGACATTACGTTACAGTTCCTCTAGTCCAGCACGTCAGACAAAAGGGTTGGGACACTTCCATTTCAATTCCAGTCAATACAGAGAGTAAACCAAATTCCAATTCCTAATTTTCCTAATTGAAAAGCATTGAAATTAACTGGAATGGAAATGGAATTGACCATAACCCTGATAGACACTTCAACAATTAGCCTGGGGACTACCCTGAGTTTACAGTTCCTGTAATATGTATAGTTTCTCCAATCATGTGTGCTCTTACTTTCAACATGAATCATTATTAAAGATGAAAGGAGAATATACAGTGGGGCAAAAAAGTATTTAGTCAGCCAACAATTGTCCACGTTCTCCCACTTAAAAATATGAGAAATCCTGTAATTTTCATCATAGGTATACAGGGCCTTCAGAAAGTATTTCACTCCCCTTGACATTTTCCAAATGTTGTTATGTTATAGCCTGAATTTAAAATGGATTACATTTTCGGTTTAGTGTCACTGGCCTGCACACAATACCTCATAATGTTTTTAGAAATTAATGAACAATGAAAAGCTGAAATGTTTTGTCACTCAACCCATTTGTTATGGCAAGCCTAAATAAGTTCAGGAGCAAAAATGTGCTTAATTTGTGTGGCCTTTAAGGTGCATCCTTTTTAACCCGTGAATAACCTACTAAAACTAAATTTAAAGACCCCACACAATTAAATCAGACACGGCATTAACACCACTAACAAATATTCACAACTGGTGGCTTATGTTTGTGTGATGGTGTGTGTGGTAAAACGTAAGGCAAAAACAAACAAATGGCCAGGTCTTACTTAATTGGGAGCTCCCTTTACACCCGAATCCAGGTACCTTTATACTTAATAGAACTGCAGAATTTCACTAACTGCCCTCCCAAGACAACAGCCTCGGGAAACATTTCAAAAGAGAGAGATAGGGACACCCCATCCTCTCCTGGAAGAGAACATGTACATTTCGTTAGTATTCCCTTTGCCAAATGTTAATCAGCAACACAAAAGTTTTAATTACAGACAAAACAAAACATGATAACTTCTGTTCACCGGCAGTCCACTGACCTCCCTCCACTCATTCATCGTTTGTGTTTTAATCCATTCCCACGGTTACTGCATATACTATTACCAATTGGAAATTCAATGCCCTTCTTAGTCATGGACAACATTTAAAAGGTCATTTTAGGTTTGGCAACCCTAAGGCTCCTCCCTTTAGTCAATTTTACAAAGGTATTACAGAGTAAGACGAAATTAAGTGTCTCATGAGATAAAAAATAAATAAAAAATAAAAGGTTTTCTGAGCTTGCCTTGTTACCTTTTAGAACCCATTCCCCAGTCATTTTGCATAGATTATCCAACCCCAAAATTGGTTCCACACCCATCGCCATGTAGAATGATCTGGGTATTGTTACTGGTCCTATGGTCAGAGACATGGGTATTAGTCTAATTGCTTTTGATTCTGCCCGCTACCCCACTAAATGTAATACTTTTTTCTGTTGCAATTCTAGACAATTTCTCAATGCAAGAAATCAGTGATGTCTGAGCGCCGGTATCTATTAGAAAGTTGTGTGAGACGAGGCTTCTTACATCCCCCTCCATATAGAAACTGTCCTCTCGCCAATCCACAATTGACCATATAGAGGCCAGCCTCTTAGCATTCCCTCCAAAGGCAGCGGGTGCAGTAGGCTCCCTTACATCCCACACTCCCTTTACCAACAGCCCCACACCTGAAACAGGGCTCTGACGCTTTGACTTTGGGACAGATTCACTGCCCTTTCCTCCCTGTTTCTTTTTGTCTTACCTTGGTGACTTTCACTGTGGCTGTATTAACCACACGCACGGCTGCGAAGTGAGCGGAATTCGATTCCACTATTAAAGCTGCATTTACTATCTCATTCCAGTAAAAAATGTTGGTCTACTACCCCTGTAATAGACGTTTTGATAACAGGTTTCAAACCTGCCATTAAAGCAGACGTACAAATTCTATCAAGGTACTCACATACCCATTCCTTTCGTTGCTGAGTACATCTACACATTTTTGTTCCATTGGTTTTGCTTTTCTGTTGATAAAATGCTGAAATCAAAACACATTGAACTTTTTATTTTTATTTTACGTCCTTTTGCCAACTCACAATAGCATCTCTGAACACTTTATTAGATTGGTATTTTCCGTCAGCAGGGAAATGCTGACCAGTTTTATCCAGTTTGCAAAATGTTGATGCCATTTCAATGGTGGTTATTTCTGCACCTCCCTTGACTGCATCTAATGTGTTTAGATGTCCTCTCTGTCATGGCTCTAATACACACCCTCTATTAATAATTTTCCAAGATAGTGATACCCACTTCCCCAGTGAGTAGTAATAGTATTTGTGCCTCTTAATTGGTCACAGCACCTGTAATGTCTTATACCAGTGTCATGCTTCAAATATCACTGTTGTTGACAACACACATTACCAACATTATTCACAGTTGTCTTCCCATTTCCACATAATCTCTCATAAACAAGCCTAAGATCACCAATGCGCCATGCCAAGCATCAGCTGGAGTGGTGTAAATGGTTTGGCGGATGCCAGGAGACTAACTGCCGAAATGCATAGTGGCAACTGTAAAGTTTGGTTTGGGCCCTTAGTTACAGTGGGAAATCTTAATGCTACAGCATACAATTACATTCTAGACGATTCTGTGCTTCCAACTTTGTGGCAACACTTTCGGGAAGGCCTTTTCCTGTTTCAGCATGTCAATGCTCCCGTGCACAAAACGAGATCCGTACGAAATGGTTTGTCGAGATCGGTGTGGAAGAACTTGGCCTACACAGAACCCTGACCTCAACCCCATCGAACACCTTTGGGATAAATTGGAACGACGACTGCGAGCCAGGCCTAATCGCCCAACCTCAGTGCTCAACTTCACTAATGCTATTGTGGCTGAATGGAAGCAAGTCAGCAATTTTCCAACATCTAGTGGAAAGCCTCCCCAGAAGAGTTGCAGCAAAAGGGGGACCAAGTCCATATTCATGCCCATTATTTTGGATTGAGATGTCCACATAATTTGTAGTGTGTATATATACTAATAGACTATTCGAAGAGGGATGCTGAATGGTAGATACATCAGCCAATAGCACTCATGGGGTGTTTGAAAGAAGAGAACACGCGATGGCGGTAGGCTATTGCAGTAATTTATTCAGACCCATAACCATTCAATACTTGTGAAGAGAAGTGATAGTTGTCAGCATCTTATACTAGTCCCAAATTATTCAAGCATTCAAGCACTGATGAAGATAAGGATAACGAAACGTATTTCATTTAACTGTTGAAAGCAAAGAAGGATGGAAGCAACAATAGAGATAAAAAGGAGACACGCTAATGCACATGTCGCACAACGTTGGGGGAAATATTACTAAAGGTATTTACATGTCAGCCTGCTAATTATAAAAATGTATAATAGGCCCTATTATATTTCTAAATCAAAATCAAATTTGCTAGCTCATAATTGTAACTTTGCAGGCGGCATATGCTGCACCAGAATCACATGTTCTCTCCCTGCTTCATGGTTTGAATGAGGTCCGTAATTCCAGTCCATATAATACAATACAGTAATACAATCTACACTCAAAGATTACTGAAGATGTTCCATTTATTTACCCAAGAGAGCATAGCTATATCTATGGGCTTTTCTGTTGTACGTAATGTGCGGTAGCCTACACAGTATATTATAGGCTATGCATTGTGCATAACTACACAATCATTTGGGCTTTTCTTGGGCTTGGGCTCTTAAAAAATGTATGGCTCATCAGGCTTCATTGAATTTTGATGCCGATCAAAGCGCTAATCAAATCCAGACATATTTACAAATTTATAATGCTTTAGAATGACACTTCCGAAAAAGTTAGTCCATGCAACTTATGTGATTTGTTAACCTCTTGAGACTAGGGGGCAGTATTTTGATGTTTGGATGAAAAACGTGCCCAAAGTAAACTGCCTATTTCTCAGGACCAGAAGCTAGAATATGCATATAATTGGCATATAATTGAAAACACTCTAAAGTTTCCAAAACTGTCAAAATATTGTCTGTGAGTATAACAGAACTGATATTGCAGGCGAAAACCTGAGGAAACTCCAACCAGGAAGTGCTGTTATTCTGAAACCGCTCTTTTCCATTGCAATCCTCCATTTAAAGGGACATCAACCAGATTCCTTTTCCTATGGCTTCCACGTGGTGTGAACAGTCTTTAAACATAGTTTCAGGCTTTTATTCTGAAAAATGAGCGAGAATGATCACATCGCGTCAGTGGATAGCTAGGTGTCCCCCGATTTGTGCAAACGTGAGCGCCTGGAGCAGGACCTTTTCTCTCTATCTCCTATTGAAAAGGCTACCGTCCGGTTGAAATATTATCAATTATTCATTGTAAAAACTACCTGAGGATTGATTATAAAAAACATTTGACATGTTTCTACAAACTTTACGGATACTATTTGGAATTTTTGTCTACCCGTCGTGACCTGCATGAGCCTGTGGATTACTAAACAAAACATGCCAACCAAATGGAAGTTTTTGGATATTAAAATAATCTTTATCAACCAAAACGAACATTTATTGTGTAACTGGGAGTCTCGTGAGTGCAAACATACAAAGATCATCAAAGGTAAGGGATTAATTTTATTGCTTTTCTGACTTTCATGACCAATCTACTTTGCTGCTAGCTGTTTGTAATGTTTTGTCTGCTGAGAGAGCTGTCCTCACATAATCGCATGGTTTGCTTTCACCGTAAATCCTTTTTGAAATCTGACATGCCGGGTTGATTAACGACAAGTTAAGCTGTGACTTGGTGTATTGCACTTGTGATCTCATTAACATTAAATATTTTTAGTAATTGAATTTTAATTTGGCGCTCTGCAATTCGCAGGATGTTGACGAAAATGATCCTGCTAAAGGGATCAGTGTGCCAAGAGGTTTTAAGTATAATATGAAGACGTTTTGTTGTTTTGGTTTTGTTTTGCTTCAATTCAAATTTCACCAGATTGGGTCTGCTGTCTGGTCGGGATTTCTCTGCAAGTGTCACGATCGTTGTATGAATGAGACCAAGGCGCAGCATGGTATGCGTACATTGTCTTTTATTTTAAGAATGAACACTGAACAAACAAACAAACAAACAAAATAACAAAACGACACGTGATGCTATACAAACTAGTGCTGACAAACTACACATAGACCAGAACCCACAAAGACAAAAGGGAAAACGGCTACCTAAATATGATCCCCAATCAGAGACAACGATAAACAGCTGCCTCTGACTGGGTACCATATCAGGCCACCAAAGACATACATATTACCTAGACCTACAAAACCCCTAGACATACAAAACCCTAAACAATACAAAAACTAGCATACATACCCTAGTCACACCCTGACCTAACCAAAATAATAAAGAAAACAGAAATATCTCAGGTCAGGGCGTGACAGTACCCCCCCAAAGGTGCGGACTCCCGACCGCAAACCTGAACCTACAGGGGAGGTTCTGGGTGGGCATCTACCCTCGGTGGCGACCATGGTTATGGACGCCGCCGCCCCTCTTTACACTGATCCCTCCGCCATTGTAGAACCGGACCGTGGATCATCGCCGGAGGCTCTGGACTGTGGATCATCGCCGGGGGCCCCGGGCTGGGGACCGTTGCTGTAAACCCCGGGCTTGGGACCGTCGCTGGAATGGCCGGCGCAGGATCCAGCAGGTATATCTCACTGGTCACCCCCAAAGCCAATTCCTCCTTTGGTCGTAGTTCCTTCCAGTTCCCTGCTGCCCATGACTGGAACGAACTGCAAAAATTTCTGAAGCTAGAGACTCACATCTCCCTCACTAGCTTTAAGCACCAGCTGTCAGAGCAGCTCACAGATCACTGCACCTGTACATAGCCCATCTGTAAACAGACCATCTATCTACCTACCTCATCCCCATACTGTATTTATTTATTTTGCTCCTTTGCACCCCAGTATCTCTACTTGCACATTCATCTTCAGCCGATCTACCATTCCAGTGTTTAATTGCTATATTGTAATTACTTCGCCACCATGGCCTATTTATTTCCTTAACTTACCTCATTTGCACTCACTGTATATAGACTTTTTGTTTTCTTTTGTTCTACTGTATTATTGACTGTATGTTTTGTTTATTCCATGTGTAACTGTGTTGTTGTATGTGTCGAATTGCTACGCTTTATCTTGGCCAGGTCGCAGCTGCAAATGAGAACTTGTTCTCAACTAGCCTACCTGGTTAAATAAAGGTGAAATAAAAAAATATATATACTGGGCCGTGGAGATGCACTGGAGGTCTGGAGCATAGAGCTGGCACAACGCGTCCTGGCTGGATGCTTACTTTAGCCCTGAAAGTGCGGGGCACTGGCACAGGACGCACTGGGCTGTGTAGACGTCCCGGAGACAAAGTAGAATCTCAATTCAACGGCTCAGACACAAGAGGCATGTGGCAGGGTCTACGGTCAATCACGGACTACAGGAAGAAATCCAGCCCAGTCACGGACCAGGATGTCCTGCTCCCAGGCAGACTAAATAACTTTTTTTGCCCGCTTTGAGGACAATACAGTGCCACTGACACGGCCTGCAACGAAAACATGCGGTCTCTTCTTCACTGCAGCCGAGGTGAGTAAGACATTTAAACGTGTTAACCCTCGCAAGGCTGCAGGCCCAGACGGCATCCCCAGCCGCGCCCTCAGAGCATGCGCAGACCAGCTGGCCGGTGTGTTTACGGACATATTCAATCAATCCCTATACCAGTCTGCTGTTCCCACATGCTTCAAGAGGGCCACCATTGTTCCTGTTCCCAAGAAAGCTAAGGTAACTGAGCTAAACGACTACCGCCCCGTAGCACTCACTTCCGTCATCATGAAGTGCTTTGAGAGACTAGTCAAGGACCATATCACCTCCACCCTACCTGACACCCTAGACCCACTCCAATTTGCTTACCGCCCAAATAGGTCCACAGACGATGCAATCTCAACCACACTGCACACCGCCCTAACCCATCTGGACAAGAGGAATACCTATGTGAGAATGCTGTTCATTGACTACAGCTCGGCATTCAACACCATAGTACCCTCCAAGCTCGTCATCAAGCTCGAGACCCTGTGTCTCGACCCCGCCCTGTGCAACTGGGTACTGGACTTCCTGACGGGCCGCCCCCAGGTGGTGAGGGTAGGCAACAACATCTCCTCCCCGCTGATCCTCAACACTGGGGCCCCACAAGGGTGCGTTCTGAGCCCTCTCCTGTACTCCCTGTTCACCCACGACTGCGTGGCCACGCACGCCTCCAACTCAATCATCAAGTTTGCGGACGACACAACAGTGGTAGGCTTGATTACCAACAACGACGAGATGGCCTACAGGGAGGAGGTGAGGGCCCTCGGAGTGTGGTGTCAGGAAAATAACCTCACACTCAACGTCAACAAAACTAAGGAGATGATTGTGGACTTCAGGAAACAGCAGAGGGAACACCCCCCTATCCACATCGATGGAACAGTAGTGGGTAGCAAGTTTTAAGTTCCTCGGCATACACATCACAGACAAACTGAATTGGTCCACTCACACAGACAGCATTGTGAAGAAGGCGCAGCAGCGCCTCTTCAACCTCAGGAGGCTGAAGAAATTTGGCTTGTCACCAAAAGCACTCACAAACTTCTACAGATGCACAATCGAGAGCATCCTGGCGGGTTGTATCACCGCCTGGTACGGCAACTGCTCCGCCCTCAACCGTAAGTCTCTCCAGAGGGTGGTGAGGTCTGCACAACGCATCACCGGGGGCAAACTACCTGCCCTCCAGGACACCTACACCACCCGATGTCACAGGAAGGCCATAAAGATCATCAAGGACATCAACCACCCGAGCCACTGCCTGTTCACCCCGCTATCATCCAGAAGGCGAGGTCAGTACAGGTGCATCAAAGCTGGGACCGAGAGACTGAAAAACAGCTTCTATCTCAAGGCCATCAGACTGTTAAACAGCCACCACTAACATTGAGTGGCTGCTGCCAACACACTGACACTGACTCAACTCCAGCCACTTTAATAATGGGAATTGATGGGAAATGATGTAAATATATCACTAGCCACTTTAAACAGTGCTACCTTATATAATGTTACTTACCCTACATTATTCATCTCATATGCATACGTATATACTGTACTCTATATCATCGACTGTATCCTTATGTAATACATGTATCACTAGCCACTTTAACTATGCTTACTAACTTTGTTTACATACTCATCTCATATGTATATACTGTACTCGATACCATCTACTGTATCTTGCCTATGCTGCTCTGTACCATCACTCATTCATATATCCTTATGTACATATTCTTTATCCCCTTACACTGTGTACAAGACAATAGTTTTGGAATTGTTAGTTAGATTACTTGTTGGTTATTACTGCATTATTGGAACTAGAAGCACAAGCATTTCGCTACACTCGCATTAACATCTGCTAACCATGTGTATGTGACAAATAAAATTAGATTTGATTTGATTTGAGACACAGTACGCAGAGCCAGTGCAGGATATCCTGGTCCAAGGAGGTGTACTGGAGACCAGGAGCGATGAGCCGACAACATCCGTCCTGGCTGGATGCCCATTCTAGCCCGGCAAATGAAAGGAGCTGGAATAGAGCACACTGGGCTATGAATGTTCACTGGAGACACCGTGTGCATCTCTGCATAACATGGTGCCTGACCAGTCACACGCTCCCCATGGTAAGCACGAGGAGTTGGCTCAGGTCTCCAACCTGACTCAGCCAATCTCCTTGTGCGTCCTCGTAATATTGCCGTTCCGCTTTCGCTGCCGCTATCTCCTCCTTAGGAAGGCGATACTCCCCCGCCTACGTCCAGGGTCCTGCTCCATCCAGTATTTCCTCCCAGGTCCATTCCTCCTGAACACGCTGCTTGGTCCATTTGTGGTGGGTTCTTCTGTCACGATTGTCATATGAATGAGACCAAGGCGCAATGTGGTATGCGTACATTGTCTTTAATTTTAAGAATGAACACTGAACAAACTAACAACATGACACGTGAAGCTATACAAACTAGTGCTGACAGGCAACTACATATAGACAAGGACCCACAAACACAAAAGGGAAAATGGCTGCCTAAATATGATCCCCAATCAGAGACAACGATAAAGAAAACAGAAATATCTCAGGTCAGGGCATGACAGCAAGGCTTAGCCCTCCAACTCCTTGACCCTGCAATTCTGTGGTGAGGTCGCCAATATGATAAGGGAGTATAAACCAATATGCAAAATGGTTTCAACAGTGTGTTGTGATGCTCTTTGACATTTGTCTTAAAATTGGGAATGTAATAATTAGTAATGCGGTGTCTGGATTTCCTGAATCAGAAATGCCCTAAACTGTTCTGGACTGTCCTCTCTCAAAGTTATGGCGATAGTGATTCCGGCAGGGCCGGCAGCATAGCCTAGTGGTTAGAGCGTTGGACTAGTAACCGGAAGTGTAAATGGTACAGCTCATATTTGAGCAATATCAAAAATAGAAAAGGGCTACATATAAAGATGTTAGAATTAGTAGATTTATTTTCCCTTTATTTAACTAGGCAAGTCAGTTAAGAACAAATTCTTATTTTCAATGACGGCCTAGAAACAGTGGGTTAACTGCCTGTTCAGGTGCAGAACGGCAGATTTGTACCTTGTCAGCTCGGGGGTTTGAACTTGCAACCTTCTGGTTACTAGATAAAATAAAATAAATCCAGAAGTTATATAGGGAGACAGGGATAAATTTGACCGAGAACAGTGTGAGCCTCACCCCATCTAACCGGCTGAAGTAATGGCGACAATGGCGTTCACTACGGCCCTGTACCACTTCAATTATAATTGTTATCATTTTGTACTTTTACCCCTTTTTCTCTCCAATTGGTAGTTACAGTCTTGTCCCATGACTGCAACTCCTGTACAGACTCAGGAGTGACGAAGGTCGAGAGCCATTAGTCCTCCGAAACACGACCCTGCCAAGCCGCACTATTTCTTGACACACTGCACGCTTAACCCGGAAGCCAGCCGCACCAATGTCTCAGAGGAAACACCACTAAAGCACAGCTGATGACCAAAGTCAGCATGGAGGCACCAAAAGAAAGGTGCCCAGGGTCCCTGATCATTTGCGTGAACATGCCTTAGGCATGCAGCAAGGAGGCCTGAGGACTGCTGATGTGGCCAGGGTAATAAATTGCAATGTCCGTACTGTGAGATGCCTAAGACAGCGCTACAGGGAGACAGGACTGACAGCTGATTGTCCTCGCAGTGGCAGACCACGTGTAACAACACTTGCACAGGATCGGTACATCCGAACATCACACCTGCGGGACAGGTACAGGATGGCAACAACAACTGCCCGAGTTACACCAGGAACGCACAATCCCTCCATCAGTGCTCAGACTGTCCGCAATAGACTGAGAGAGGCTGGACTGAGGGCTTGTAGGCCTGTTGTAAGGCAGGTCCTCACCAGACATCACCGGCGACAACGTCGCCCTATGGGCACAAACCCACTGTCGCTGGACCACAGGACTGTCAGGACTGTCAAAAAGTGCTCTTCACTGACGAGTCGCGGTTTTGTCTCACCAGGGGTGATGGTCGGATTTGCGTTTATCGTCAAAGGAATGAGCGTTACACCGAGGCCTGTACTCTGGAGCGGGATCGATTTGGAGGTGGAGGGTCCATCATGGTCTGGGGCGGTGTGTCACAGCATCATCGGTCTGAGCTTGTTGTCATTGCAGGCATTCTCAACGTTGTGCGTTACAGGGAAGACATCCTCCTCCCTCACGTGGTACCCTTCCTGCAGGTTCATCTAGACATGGCCCTCCAGCATGATAATGCAACCAGCCATACTGTTCGTTCTGTGCGTGATTTCCTGCAAGACAAGAATGTCAGTGTTCTGTCATGGCCAGCGAAGAGCCCGGATCTCAATCCCATTGAGCACACCTGGGACCTGTTGGATCATTGGGTGAGGGCTAGGGCCATACCCCCAGAAATATCAGGGAACTTGCAGGTACCTTGGTGGAAGAGTGGGGTAACATCTCACAGCAAGAACTGACAAATCTGGTGCAGTCCATGAGGAGGAGATGCACTGCAGTACTTAATGCAGCTGGTGGCCACACCAGATACTGACTGTTACTCTTGATTTGAACCCCC
Organism: Oncorhynchus mykiss; assembly: GCF_013265735.2. NCBI lineage: Eukaryota > Metazoa > Chordata > Actinopteri > Salmoniformes > Salmonidae > Oncorhynchus > Oncorhynchus mykiss. The sequence goes on from NC_048572.1 coordinate 82,197,265, forward strand.
TTTGTTCAGGGACACATTTTTCAATTTCTTTCAGTCACTTGTCTGTGGAACTTGTTCAGCTTATGTCTCAGTTGCAAATGTACTTTTACTGCCAAATATTCTAGAACAACGTTGGTAGAGGAATTAACATTCAATTCTCTGGCAACAGCTCTGGTGGACATTCCTGCAGTCAGCATGCCAATTGCATGCTCCCTGAAAACAACTTGAGACATCTGTGGCATTGTGTTGTGTGACAGAACTGCACATTTTAGTTGTATTTCACCCCCAGCACAAGGTGCACCTGTGTAATGATCATGCTTTTAAATCAGCTTCTTGATATGCCACATCAGATGGATGGATTACCTTGGCGAAGGAGAAATGCTTACTAACATGGATCAAAACATTTGTGCACAAAATGAGAGAAACTAGCTTCATGTGCTTATGAAGCATTTCAGGGATCTTTTATTTCAGTTCATGTAACATGACCAACACTTTACATGTGTCTATTTTTTGGTGCTTAGTTTTGATAACATTCATATGTTTAAATTAGGTTGCACATTAACTTAATGTAAGAATTAAATACATGGTTTTTGGTTGGTTTTTAGGATGTTCACATCATATGTTTTAGGTTGAACATTGATATTCACACAATATACATTTTACTTTGTCTTGGAGGTCCTCAAAACATTTAGAAAATATTATATTTAGGCTTCACAAAATATTACCTCAACATTCTCAGTAACATGCCCATTATTTTTCTTTCAAGATTTAATGGTTATTCACATCTGAGGACTGTATTGTAGGTGAGACACATTGCATTTTAATTCATAGATAATTTGAAAAGCATTTAATTATACACAACCATGTTTTTTTAGATTTCATATGTTGACAATGGAAACAGGATGCACCTGAGCTCAATTTCCTGTCTCACAGCAAACAAACATGGAAGACTTGTTCTTGGGCAGAGCGGGAAAACACCAAGATGTCGTCGAGGTTTACGAACACGAATCAATTGAACATGTCACGGAGCACATCGTTTACCAGGGCCTGGAAGACAGTGGTGAGTTGGTGAGTCCAAACAGCATGACCCCGGTACTCATAATGTCCACTGGCAGTGTTGAAGGTTGTCTTCCACTCATCTCCTTCGCATATCCGAACCAGGTGGTATGCACTCCGAAGGTTCAGCTTGGAGAAGATGGTAGCCTCCTGGAGAGGTTCGAAAGGAGAGGAGAGGAGTGGAAGGGGGTTACGATTCTTGATCGTTAAGTCATTAAGACCCTGGTAGTCAATGCACGGACTCAGGGTCTTGTTCTTCTTTTCCACAAAGAAAAACCCTGCGCAGGCAGGGGATGCAGAAGGACGGATGCCTCCAACAGCCAGAGAGTCCTGGCTGTTGGAGCCTGGGAGAAGGTCAATGGCACAATCGTAGGGACAATGCGGGGGAAGAGAAGTAGCCCGTGTCTTGCTGAAGACCTCCAGGATGGCATGGTACTCTGCGGGAATGGCAGAGAAATATGAGGCTTTACTTCAGCCCTGATGAGGACGTCTCAGGGAAGGCTGCGCCACTTTGAGACAATGGGAATGAGAGAACGGACTCCAACCCAGGATTGAACTTGTGGTCCAGTTAATAACGGGGTTGTGTTTTTGGAGCCAAGAAAATCCCAAAACAACAAGAACATGGGGGACTCAATGAGGAAAAGCTGTATTGCCTCACTGTGCTTTCTTGAAACCCGCAGATTAACAGGAACAGTGCTGTGGGTAACACTTCCAATGGCTTAGCGTCCATGGGAACAGAGAGGTGTTGAGTGAGGATACATAATTCAGAAACTAGGGTAGCGTTCATAAAACTATCATCCGCCCCGGAGTCAATGAACACCCGAAGAGACTTAGACTGGTCTCCCCACAGCAGTATCATAAAAAAGGAGTGTGGATGGGAATTAGAGGATTCCCAATTTTGCTCACCAGAGTACTTGTACCTACTAAATAGGTTTCTTAACAGGGCAGGTGGCTATATAATGTCCCGCAGCCCCACAGTACCGACAACAGTTGGAGCTCAGCCTACGGGAACATTCCTTAGGCGATAGTCCAGCTCTGCCCAATTGCATAGGCTTATAAGTAACCGACTCACTCGTCGCCGATGATTCGAGGGAATTTGGGTGACATCGGCTCTTCTCGGAAGTGCACACTTCGAAGGAATACAGAGGTCCCTGGAGGTGAGCAAGCAGTGGATGAATGAATGTTTCTGAAACGCGACCTCTCACCCCGACGTTGTCGTAGACGCCCAACAATCCTAATCGTAAGGGCGATGAGGGAATCGAGGTCCAATGGTAACCCCTGCGCTGCAAACTCGTCTTTTATTTCCCCCGAAGGAAGGTATTGAACAGAGCCTCCGGATTACAGGCACTCTCAGCAGCCAATGTGTGAAACTCTACCGCGTATTTTCTGCTGGCTTGCCCCACCACCACCACAGAAAGCACTGAGCTAGGCTGAAACACCTGCATTTTGGAGCTCCATTACTCAAGAAAACAAAGAGACCATGTTTGTATGCAGCTTTATTAACTCAAAGATATTTTTTTAGCGAAAGAGGACTGTAGGTGCGAGTAAGGATAACAAAAGGCAGAATGTGGTACCGTTTACAAGGAATTTATTCCATCACACGGTAATATGGGGAAAAGGGGCTGGACGGAACCAAAGCAAATAAAGTAAATGTCAAAGCCCCCCCTCTCCTATCTAACCTGCCTACCCACCACCTATCTAACTTAGCACCACCTGGTGCCCTAACCAAAATACAGGGGGTGGTCCGCCCAGGTCTTACCTAGTGTGCCTAGACAGTGAATATACTACGGGTATATGTATGCCCGCAGGCCTCTTGCCTAAGCACTCCCTAGGTGCCTTCCCCTTCCCCCTGGGAAAAAAAGAAACAGAATATTAAACAAGTTCACGAACAAACTAAGAAACAAAGGACATCAAATAAGCTCTATCTGATAATGCAACAAACTAACACAGTACAAACCAACTGCCTGTATCACTCTCAGAAACAACAAACATAATATGACCCTCAGCCTCCTCTCTCAGCTATGCTCTCTCTAAATCACAATCAATCTTTCTGCAATGATCTCAGCCTGCAATGATCTCACTTCTGAACAGAACCCTGGCTTTTATATAGCTTCAGAAGAAATTAGTAATTGGAGACAGCTGCGTCTTGATGAGGGGGCGGGGTCAGCTCTCCAATTAGCCATGGAGTCGACCAATCAGGGGATTTCAGGAAGCCATCTCCTGAAACACACTCAAATACACAAACTACCACACAGAAACTGGGGAACGTAACAACATTTTCCAATAACATTCTAGTTTTTTAAATGACAGAAGCTAAGGTACAGTATCTTACCCTGACTGTAGCATACTCTGTGTTTATCATTTCCTCTTTGTCACCTATAATTCAACAACATAAAAATACAATAAATATTTAAAGGTAAGATGTTCAGAGACGCTCCACATATGTATATATGTATACTGTTTACCACATTGTAAAGTTATCTGGACACCCCTTCAAATGAGTGAATTCGGCTATTTCTGCCACACCCATTGCTGATAGGTGTATAAAATCGAGCACACAGTTGTGCAACCTCCATCGACAAACATTGGCGGTAGAATGGCCTTACTGAACAGGTCAATGACTTTCAACGGGTCAACATCGTAGGATGCCATTTTTCCAACAAGTCAGTTCGTCAAATTTCTGCCCTGCTAGAGCTGCCCCGGTCCACTGTAAGTGCTGTTATTGTGAAGTGGAAACGTCTAGGAGCAACAACGGCTCCGCCACGAAGTGGTAGGCCACACAAGCCCACAGAAGAGGACCTCTGAGTGCTGAAGCACGTAGAGCGTAAAAATTGTTGGTCCTCGGTTGCAACACTTCTACCGAGTTCCAAACTGCCTCGAAGCAACGTCAGCACAAGAACTGTTCATCGGGAGCTTCATGAAATGGGTTTCTATGACCGAGCAGCCGCACTCAAGCCTAAGATTGGAGTGGTGTAAAGCTCGCCACCATTGGACTCTGGAGCAGTCTAAACTCGTTCTCTGGAGTGATGAATCATACTTCACCATCTGGCAGTCTGACAGATGAATCTGGGTTTGGTAGATGCCAGGAGAACACTACCTGCCAGAATGCATAGAACCAACTGTAAAGTTTGGTGTAGGAGGAATAATGGTCTGGAGCTGTTTTTCATGGTTCGGGCTAGACCCCTTAGTTCCAGTGAAATCTTAACGCTGCAGCATACAATGACATTCTAGATGATTATGTGCTTCCAACTTTGTGGCAACAGTTTGGGGAATGCCCTTTCCTGTTTTCAGCATGACAATGCCTCTGTGCACAAAGTGAGGTCCATACAGAAATGGTTTGTTGAGATCAGTGAGGAAGAACTTGACTGGCCTGCACAGAGCCCTGACTTCAACCCAATTGAACAACTTTGGGATGAAATAGAACGCCGAATGCGAGCCAGGCCTAATCACCCAACACCAGTGACCGACCTCGCTAATGCTCTTGTGGCTGAATGGAAGCAAGTTCCCGCCGCAATGTTCCAACATCTAATGGTATGCATTCCCAAAAGAGTGGAGGCTGTTATAGCAGCAAAGGAGGGGACCACCTCCATATTAATGCCCATGATTTTGGAATGAGATGTTCGCCGAGCAGCTGTACACATACTTTTGGCCAATGTAGTGTATATATACAGTACCAGTCAAAAGTTTGGACACACCTACTCATTCAAGGGCTTTTCTTTATTTTTACTATTTTCTACATTGAGAATGCAGAAAGTGTGAAAGCTGTCACTAAGGAAAAAGTTGGCTACTTTGAAGAACTTCAAATATAAAATATTTGTTGACCACGTTTTTGGTTACTTTATGATTCCATATGTGTTATTTCATCATTTTGATGTCTTCACTATTATTCTACAATGTAGAAAATAGTAAAACATTAAGAAAAACCCTTAAATGAGTAGGTGTGTCCAAACTGTATATACACTACCGTTCAAAAGTGTGGGGTCACTTAGAAATGTCCTTGTTTTGGAAAGAAAAGCACATTTTCTGTCCATTAAAATACCATGAAATTGATCAGAAATACAGTGTAGACATTGTTAATGTTGTAAATGACTACTGTAGCTGGAAACGGCAGATTCTTTTGAGTTCCTCTGTCCAGTGTCTGTTCTTTTGCCCATTTTAATATTTTATTTTTATTTACCAGTCTGAGATATGGCTTTTTCTTTGCAACTCTGCCTGTAAGGCCCTCATCCCAGAGCTGTCGCTTCAATGTTGACTTTGAGACTGGTGTTTTGCGGGTACTATTTAATGAAGCAGCCATTTGAGGACTTGTGACGCATCTGTTTCTCAAACTAGACACTCTAATGTACTTGTCCTCTTTCTCAGTTGTGCACCGGGTCCTCCCACTCCTCTTTCTATTCTGGTTAGAGCCAGTTTGTGCTGTTCTGTGAAGTGAGTAGTACACAGCATTGTACGAGATCTTCAGTTTCTTTGAAATTTCTCGCATTGATTTGTCTTCATTTCTCATATAGACTGACAAGTTTCTGAAGAAAATTCTTTGTTTATGGCCTTTTTGAGCCTGTTATCGAACCCACAAATGCTGATGCTGAATACTCAACTAGTCTAAAGAAGGACACAGGAGTGATGGTTGCTGACATTGGGCTTCTGTACGCCTCTGTAGATACTCCATTAAAAATTTGCCGTTTCCAGCTACTGTAGTCATTTACAAATGTCTGCGATGTATTTCTGATCAATTTTATGTTATTTTAAGGACAAAAAAATGTGCTTTGCTTTCAAAAACCAGGACATTTCTAAGTGACCCCAAAATGTTGAACGGTGATGTATGTGTACTATGTATGTATGTAGGTATTTGTGTGTATATGTATGTGTGTGTATGTGTATATAATATATTCAAAGTTGTGATTTAATCACATCCTGTTATCACCAGTATTCACAATAGTTAATAAAGTTACTGTAATAAGATTGATCCGAGCTTACCTTCATTTATCTTTCGCCAAAGAACAATGCTAATCAGGACGAATAATCCAACTATGATGATGACGCCGACAGGTATCCAGACTTTGACATCGGAGTTGTCGTCCACTTCCTCCCACGATAGTTCCTCTGCTTCCTCCCACAAAATATCAAAATCAGCAAAGCATATTTTTTAAAATTTAATTTCACCTTTATTTAACCAGGTAGGCCAGTTGAGAACAAGTTCTAATTTACAACTGCGACCTGGCCAAGATAAAGCAAAGCAGTGAGGCACAAACACAGAGTTACACATGGAATAAACAAACATACAGTCAATAACACAATAGAAAAGTCTATGTACAGTGTGTGCAAATGAGGTAAGATAAGGGAGGTAAGGCAATAAATAGGCCAAAGTGGTGAAATAATTACAATTGAGCAATTAAAACACTGGAGTGATAAATGTGCAAAAGATGAATGTGCAAGTAGAGATACTGGGGTGCAAAGGAGAAAAAAAATAACAGTATGGGGATGAGGTAGTTGGATGGGCTATGTACAGGTGCAGTGATATGTGAGGTGATCTGACAGCTGGTGCTTAAAGTTAGAGAGGGAGATATGAGTCTCCAGCTTCAGTGATTTTTGCAATTCGTTCCAGTCATTGGCAGCAGAGAATTGGAAGGAAAGGCGGCCAGAGCAGGAATTGGCTTTGGGGGTGACCAGTGAAATGTACCTGCTGGAGCGCGTGCTACGGGTGGGTGCTGCTATGGTGACCAGTGAGCGGGGCTTTACCTAGCAAAGACCACTGGCTCCAGATGACCTGGAGCCAGTGGGTTTGGCGACGAATATGAAGCGAGGGCCAGCCAACGAGAGCATACAGGTCGAGGTGGTGAGTAGTATATAGGGTTTTGGTGACAAAACGGATGGCACTGTAATAGACTGCATCCAATTTGCTGAGTAGAGTGTTGGAGGCCATTTTGTAAATGACATCGCCGAAGTTGAGGATCGGAGCATGAGTGAAGGATGCTTTGTTGTGAAAAAGGGAGCCAATTCTAGATTTTATTTTGGATTGGAAATGCTTAACGTGAGTCTGGAAGGAGAGTTTACAATCTAATCAAACACCTAGGTATTTGTAGTTTTCTACATATTCTAAGCCAGAACCGTTGACCAGGGTAGGGGTAGCCAGGTGGAAAGCATGGCCAGACGTAGAAAAATGCTTATTGAAATTCTCAATTATAGTGGATTTATCGGTGGTGACAGTGTTTCCTAGCCTCAGTGCAGTGGGCAGCTGGGAGGTGGTGCTCTTATTCTCCATGGACTTTACAGTGTCCCAGAACTTTTGAGAGTTTGTGCTACAGGATGCACATTTTTGTTTGAAAAAGCTAGCCTTTGCTTTCCTAACTGCCTGTGTATATTGGTTCCTAACTTCCCTGAAATGTTGCATATTGCGGGTGCTATTCGATGCTAATGCAGTACACCACAGGATGGTTTTCTGCTGGTCAAGGGCAGTCAGCTCTGGAGTGGAGTTTCTATAACATGTGGACTAGTTTATTGTATGTGCATGTACAGGTGTCATTGATGGTGGAGTCAGAGTTCACTGTCAGGACTGGAAGCACAACTCACTGAAAACATATAGAAACCATTTATTGTTAGTGCTTTAACCTGAGTACATGAGCTAGAGTCCCAATGAATATGCATTTAACCTGTACACCATGTTTAGCTCTATTGATTGATACTGTAACTGTCACTATATAATAAAATAGAAAACTGTCAGACATACCTTGGACTTTTATCAAGTATTTAGCAACGTTTCTTTCATTGTTACCAGACACTACTGCATCATAAAGTCCACTGTCTTCTTCCTGGAGGTTCTTCAGTAGCAGAGAGAAGTCTCCCTCACTAAATTCAGCCCTACCTCGGTACCTTTCAAAGGTAACTTTTGGTGGGTACTTTACAACATTGACTGATCTGTTAAACTTCCAAAATAGCACATCGACATCTTCTTTCAGTGTAACATTTGTCTGGACATTCAGGCGAACATCCTGTCCCTTCAGCACAAACACAGAGGTCTCAGCACTGGGCTCTGAAATAAACACACAGAATACTTCATGTAAAAAAACATGAAAAAGCCCATCAAACAATGTGACAAATACAGCAGTAGGATATGAATTTAGCAACGCAACCCCTTAAAGGAAAATGTGCAAAATGATTGGCTATTTGCAAAAACAAACTGGCTGACACATCGTAATGACCCAATTTGCAGGCTTTGTAGTTTGGGCTAGAATTTCTCTACACACCCTATTTGCTAAACGGTTTCAATATTAACCCATTAAAAAGATCAGCTGCCTTTAGATCAACAGAGTCACAACCTTTGTTACAAGTCATACAGAAGTACTTTTACAATAAAGAACTAGGATATGATACACACTATCAACTGTTCAGTTGGGGAGGCAGGTTGGGCCAATAACCAAAAGGTTGCTGGATCGAATCCCTGAGCTGACAACGTAAAAATCTGTCGTTCTGCCGCTGAACAAGGAAGTTCACCTGTTCCTTGGTAGGCTGTCATTGTAAATAAGAATTTGTTCTTAACTGACTTGCCTAGTTAAAAAAAATATATATATATTTTACTAGGCAAGTCAGTTAAGAACAAATGTTTATTTTCAAAGACGGCCTAGGAACAGCGGGTTAACTGCCTGTTCAGGGGCAGAACGACAGATTTTGTACCTTGTCAGCTCAGGGGTTTGAACTTGCAACCTTTCGGTTACTAGTCCAATGCTCTAACCACTAGGCTACCCTGCCGCCCAAAAGGTTAAGTAAAAATAAAGTTCAGTGTTAGAAACCGTTCAGTAAAAGCAACTTGATGAAGTATAACTCCAGGAAGTACAACCTAATCTGCCTAAAAGCACAGATAACTTGGATGCTCAAATGTGGACATATTTCTGGTTGATTCTAACAGACATGTCTGAAAACAAGTTGAGCTGTGCATTTCCGATAGTGAGAAGTTTTCTTGCTTCAAATGGCATTGTGGCGTAGTTTCCTGTCAGTAGCCTTCTTGTAACTGACACAGAACTTTTCCTCACAGTACGGTATACTATCAGTATACTATCACAACCCAAAATGGTTGTATTACTCATTACTTGTAAACACGTGTGTAGCTTCAACATGTGTTTAAAACTACAGTATCATCCAAAAATGTTGCCCTAAAGTTAATTACATATTTTCAATTTAAAAGTCAATAAATTACGTGAATGTTGTAAAGTTAAACACATCACATGACCTAAAACTTCAGTACTTCATTAGATTATGACTTCTTCTGCGTTCCTGTGTGATCCACTGGTTAGACAACCAGTACACTGATTTGACTGGTTATAAGCAGAATAATCAGTACAAATGATACTGCCTGTTACTTACTAACCTACTAATCAGATTATAGACATTTGTCTAATCAATATAATCTATATCACTATACAGATGTCTTATAAAATGTTTTTACCTGAATGATGGAGGAGAGTTAGTAGAATAGCGAGGGTGAAATACACAGTCGCCATACTTTGACAAATGACTAAACCTAAATGAGGAAGTATTGTCACATAGGCCTAGACTTCCTCTTCCTCTAGAAGGCTTTTATATCAATGACCACAATTCTAACATGTCCCATGGCATTTGAAATGACTGGAAAACCTGTTTCCAATACATTAGACATTTAGTTAGGAACTGAAAATGCTCTCCAAACTCAGGTGTTTGTGAAATTAAAGACATGGTAGAATGCATTTTTATCATGTTACAAATCAACTTAAAAATATTAGATTTGCTATTGTGTAATTATATTTTCTCTAAAACGTTTTTAACATGTACATTTCTGGTAGGGCTCTACAATAAAATGCTAATTAATTACTTAAAAATCATACAATGTGATTTTCTGGATTTTTGTTTAAGATTCCGTCTCTCACAGTTGAAGTGTACCTATGATAAAAATTACAGACCTGTACATGCTTTGTAAATAGGAAAACCTGCAAAATCGGCGGTGTATCAAATACTTGTTCTCCCCACTGTATACACAATAACCCATAATGACAAAGCAAAAACAGATTTTTAGAAATGTTTGAAAATGTATTAAAAAATAATCCCAACGGTATTCGATGGGGTTGAGGTCAGGGCTCTGTGCAGGCCTGTCAAGATCTTCCATACCGATTTTGACAAACCATTTCTGTATGGACCTCGCTTTGTGCATTGGGGCATTGTCATGCTGAAACAGGAAAGAGCCTTCCCCTAATCGTTGGAAAAACAGAATCATCTAGAATGTGAATATATGCTGTAGCGTTTAGATTTCCCTTCACTGGAACTAAGGAGCCTGTACTATGAAAAACAGCCCCAGACCATTATTCCTCCTCCACCAAACTTTACATTAGGCACTATGCATTTGGGCAAGTTATGTTCTCATGCACTACATGCTTCAGCACTCGGCAGTCCCGTTCTGTGAGCATTTGTGGCCTACCACTTCACGGCTGAATCGTTGTTGCTCCTAGACGTTTCCAATTTACAGTAACAGCACTTACAGTTGACTGGGGCAGCTCTAGCAGGGCAGAAATTTTACGAACAGACTTTTGGAAAGTCCTATGACGGTGCCACGTTGAAAGTCACAGAGCTATTCAGTAAGGCCATTCTACTGCCAATGTTTGTCTATGGAGATTGCATGACTGTGAGCTTGATTTCATACACGTGTCAGCAATGGGTGTGGCAGAAATAGCCGAATACTCTAATACATATACAGTACTAGTCAAAAGTTTGGACACACAAACTCATTCAAAGGTTTTTATTTATTTTTTACTATTTTCCACATTGTAGAACAATAGTGAAGACATCATGTTTTACCAAATAGGGCTATCGTCTGTATACTACACCTACCTTGTCACTACACAACTGATTGGCTCAAACACATAAATATTTCATGCCTTGTTACTATGGCAACGACGTTGCCTAATGTCTCTCTCCTTCCTTCCTGTTTTACTGACAGATGACATCTGCTACACTCCTTCTTCCCGAAGCTCCTCCCCTCAGAAGGTGTCACTTCCAGACACAGATAGACGTTCTAAAGCCCCTATTGGGGGGCAGGCAGCCCTGCAGAGTGCCCCGGTGGGGTGGGACTCTGAGGAGGCGTGTTCTGTCTAAGGATGGATGCATTAACATACTCATTGAGCACATCAGTGGGCGGTCGGCCCTGTACATTTGCGACCTCTGGAAGACCTTCCTGGATATGCAGTGGCATTAGGAGTTCTTCCTCCTCAGGCTTACCTTCATGGGGGCGTGGTTCCTGTTCAGGATTCTGTGGTATCTGGTGGCGTTTGTGCATGGAGCTCTGCTGGGTGAGAGGATGGAGACTAACTGTGTGTGTGTGTGTGTGTGTGTGTGTGTGTGTGTGTGTGTGTGTGTGTGTGTGTGTGTGTGTGTGTGTGTGTGTGTGTGTGTGTGTGTGTGCTTAACTGCCAGTGTAGTCTTTTTGTGTCTTTTGCCAACAGTTACATTGTGACATCAGGTTCTTACCAACCAACTACGAACAAAACATTCTCCTGTAAATGGGATTTACCTCATCGTGTCAAAGACAAATTTCCCCTTGAGGGCAATAGGGAGCCAATTGGGACGCACTCCCAACGTGACCCCCTAGTGAATATGACGGAACGTTCCCTTCCAGGTGGACATGTCCAGCGACAGCCCCTTCCTCATCCTCCCCCCTCATCTTCTATCACATCATAGACGGCAGCAGCCCGCTCAGGACCTGGGCTACCAAGGCTACGCGCTGTTCCCTTTATAGTGCACTACTTTTAACTAGGGTCAGGGTCAAAAGTAGTGTACTACATAAGAAATAGAGTGCTAGTTGGAATGCACCCTAGAAGTGTGTGTCAGTGCTTTTTCCTGTCCTGAAACACTCTTTTCCCTCCCTCCCCAGGTTGGGGATGGACACACTGAGTTGCTGGTGATCATGAGCGCCACGGTGAAGCCCTCCTCTGTCACCTACCAGGTGCACACCTCCTACCTGCCTGATGAGGTCCTGTGGGGGTACGAGTTCCCCCCGTGGTCTCCCTGTCCCCGTGAGGGAAAGACATGGCCGACATCGCTTTTCTTTGACAAAGTGGCCAAGACCAAGACCATGCCCCTCTTCAAAATGTCCTGCCCACAGAATTACCATGGCAACGGAGGAGGAGGTGGGAGTGGGGTAACACTGATCCATAGAAGATCCGATTGGAGCAGAGTTACATGGAGAGAAGAGAGGGATGGTGAGGGAGGGTCAGAGTCAGTGTCCGAATCAGCAATGTCTGAGAGTTTACACACAGACACAAACAGCAGACCTGTGTTCAAATACTATTTGAAATAATCTCAAATACTTAATCTGTGCTTGATTGATCTTTCCTGTCTTAATGGAACCAATAGAATAGTCCCGACATTGGTTAACTCTGCCCATTTAGCACTTCAGGTAGACTCAAGCGAATTCTCAAATTATTTGAAATATTTTAAATACTATTTGAACCCAGGTCGGGGGTACACTGGATTCTAAGCAGGGTCTGTTACCGTTTACTTCAACTCTTCAAATGATGAATTCATTGCTTGTTGTTAATTTATATGATATTGATATGTAGAGAGAGATGTAAAGGAGTTCAGTGTGTTGGGGACGGAGGAGGCCATGGAAATGCCCTGAATGCTTCTTCTGTGTCCCAAATGGCATCCAATTCTCTTTATAGAGCTCCATGGGCCCTGGTCAAAGTAGTGCACTTTATAGGGAATAGGGTTCCATTTGGGATGCACTTTAGTCTTTCTTCTGGATCATCTGTTCATCCATACACTTTAAAAACATATACAGATGTAACACTATAGATTTCATGATAATGATTTTGTTATTGTTGTCATGTGCCAATGTACTGTAGAATATGCTAGCTAAAGCACTGGCCTTTGACTGGAAATTAAGAAGATAGGAGAACATGCTATTTTAAGTTGCTGTGTATATGTGTCAGTCTGCATTGTCTGCACAGATGTATCTGTTATTGTCGCGACTTCTGCCGAAGTCGTTGCCTCTCCTTGTTCGGGCGGTGCTCGGCGTTCGACGTCACCGGTCTTCTAGCCATCATTGATCTATTTTTCATTTTTCATTGGTTTTGTCTTGTCTTCCCACACACCTGTTTTCAATCCGTTTCATTACCTGTTGTGTATTTGTTTCCTCTCATGTCTTTGTCAGAGATAGTTTTATTGTCAGTGTAGTTTTATGTTGTATAGGTGCGCGTCGGGTCCTCTTACCCATGTTTTTTCATGTCTGTACTTTTTAGTGTTATGGAGCATGTTCTGTGGACAGTTATTAAAAGACTCCATTTACACTCTATTTCGACTCTCCTGCGCCTGACTTCCTTGCCACCTATACACACGACGCTGACAGTTGTCGATACAGAGGACCGCAGGCAGCACTTTATTAAGTACGTTGGCACCTCAGGAACTTTTGTAGCGCTCATTACTGGATAGAATATAGAGTTGTGATTTTAACCTTAAAACACTTTAACAATGAAGGAAAGGTTTTAATGATGCTTTCTATTCATATTGTATGTGATTGTGTATCATTGTGAAATAACAACGATGATTTAGGATGATTTTTGTCTCTTTAGTCGGTTTGTTTTTGTGGCTGTAAGCACATTTTGTATTGGTCACATACACGTTTAGCAGATGTTATTGCGGGTGTAGCGACATGCTTGCATTTATAGGAAATAATATTTTTCTAGGTAATCAAGGAGAGCTAATTGGAGGAATCAACAGATAGCAGAAGGATGCGTTCTAGGTCTATTCTGTTGTAGGTCACAACTCTGTCTTAAACCAGAGAGCCTTTAGACTCAAATAGCACCCTATTCCCTATGTAGTGCCCTACTTTTGAACAGGGTCCTTCGGGTTGTGGTTAAATGTAGTGCACTACATAGGGAATAGGGTGCCATTTGGGACACACACACCCAGTGACTCTTACAAGTACACACTTCTATTTCTGCCTCTGGTGGTAACCATGGTTTTCATGTGTCAAGTTAGTTTTGGGGAACTTCCTGTCGGGTAAACAGAGTTGAAAGAGATGTGTCAGGACTGGATCAGTGTCAGCACTTGAGAGAGATGTGAAGATGTGTGTCAAGAGATGTGGCTTTGGATATTAACCTATTATTGGTAACACGCTATGCATGAAGCCTTTTTAGTCATAAGAGTCACACGTAGTGGACAGAAACTCAGCAAAAAATGAAATGTCCTCTCACTGTCAACTTTATTTTCAGCAAACTTAACATGTGTAAATATTTGTATGAACATAACAAGATTCAACAACTGAGACATACACTGAACAAGTTCCACAGACATGTGACTAACAGAAATTGAATAATGTGTCCCTGATCAAAGAGGGGGTCAAACTCAAAAGTAACAGTCAGTATCTGGTGTGGCCACCAGCTGCATTAAGTACCGCAGTGCATCTCCCCATGGATTGCACCAGATTTTCTAGTTCTTGCTGTGAGATGTTACCCCACTCTTCCACCAAGGCACCTGCAAGTTCCCAGACATTTCTGGGGGGAATGTCCCTAGCCCTCACCCTCCGATCCAACAGGTCCCAGACGTGGTCAATGGGATTGAGATCCATGCTCTTCGCTGGCCATGGCAGAACACTGACATTCCTGTCTTGAAGGAAATCACACACAGAACGAGCAGTATGGCTGGTGGCATTGTCATGCTGGAGGGTCATGTACAGGCCTTGGTGTAACGCTCATTCCTTCAACGATAAACGCAAATCCGACCATCATCCCTGACGAGACAAAACCGCGAGTTGTCAGTGAAGAGCACTTTTTGCCAGTCCTGTCTGGTCCAAAGACAGTGGGTTTGTGCCCATAGGTGTCGTTGTTGCCGGTGATGTCTGATGAGGACCTGCCTTACAACAGGCCTACAAGCCCTCAGTCCAGCCAGTCTGAGCACTGATGGAGGGATTGTGCGTTCCTGGCGTATCTCGGGCAGTTGTTGCCACCGGAATTGTTCTCAGATATTATCCATGCAAATCACCTTATACCACCCACCACTGCAACCGCTATGCTCTAGCCGGCTGGCTCTCACTACATATTCATCGCCAGACCCACTGGCTCCGGGTCATCTATAAGTCTATGCTGGGTAAAAGCTCCGCCTTATCTCAGCTCACTGGTCACGATAACACATACCCATAGCACATGTTCCAGCACTGATCATCCCGAAAGCCAACACCCCATTTGGCCGCCTTTCCTTCCAGTTCTCTGCTGCCAGTGACTGGAATGAATTGCAAAAATCGCTGAAGCTGGAGACTTATATTTCCCTCACCAACTTTAAACATCTGCTATCTGAGCAGCCAACCGATCGCTGCAGCTGTACATAGCCCATCTGTAAATAGCCCACCCTATATAACTACCTCATCCCCATATTTGTTTTATTTACTTTTCTGCTCTTTTGCACACCACACTGTAGTGATAGATGAGCAGAAGTATTTCTACTTGCACATCATCATCTGCTCATTTATCACTCCAGTGTTAATCTGCCTAATTGTAATTCTTCTCTACTATGACTTTCTTTTTTTCTTCTGTGTCATTGACTTGTTTATTGTTTATTCCATGTTTTTCCATGTGTAACTCTGTGTTGTGGTCTGTGTCACACTGCTTTGCTTTATCTTGGCCAGGTCGCAGTTGTAAATGAGAACTTGTTCTCAACTAGCCTACCTGGTTAAATAAAGGTGTTCTCAACTAGCCTACCTGGTTAAATAAAGGTGTTCTCAACTAGCCTACCTGGTTAAATAAAGGTGAAATAAAGAAAATAAATGCAGAAGCCCCCATCTCATCTAAAGCACCAGAACCAGCAGACTCCAAGTCAACCAGGTTAATGAAATGTGATAAAATGAATAAAGCAGCAAATATTAAAAAGCAAATAATACAAATAAATAAAAAAATGTGACACTGTCTATAGGATGCCAACTTTCCAACAAGTCAGTTCGTCAAATTTCTGGCCTGCTAGAGGTGCCCTGGTCAACTGTAAGGGGTGTTATTGTGAAGTGGAAGCGTCTAGGAGCAACAACTGCTCAGCCGCAAAGTGGTCGGCTACACAAGCTGACAGAACAAGAAACGCACACCTTTTAAGGCGAGGTGCTGGCTAGCGGAGTAGAAACTTGAAAATAAAGGAGAGCCGCACACTCTAGGAGCTCAGATGCAAAAATGTAATACCAACGTTTCGACAGCCAAGCTGTCTTCATCAGGGTGACAGAACGGGACCGCTGCGTGCTGAAGCGTGTAGCGCTTCCTACCGAGTTCTGGAAGCAACTTCAGCACAAGAACTGTTCGTCATGGGACCTTGATGAAATGGGTTTCCATAGCCGAGGACCAGCACACGACCCTATATTCATAAAGAAAAGAATGTACTTTACACTCAACATTTTCCTTGACACACAAAAGTACTTGTTACATTTTGAATGCTTAGCAGGACAGGAAAATGGTCCAATTCACGCATGTATTGAGAGAACACGTGGTCATCCCTACTGCCTCTGATCTGGTGAACTCACTAAACACAAATGCATCATTTGAAAATGATGTCTGAGTGTTGGAGCGTGCCCCAACAAGAAAATGGTGCCGTCTGGTTTGCTTAATAGAATGAATTTCAAGTGATTTATACTTTTACTTTGTATACTTGTTAAGTATATTTAGAACCAAATACTTTTAGACTTTTACTCAAGTAGTATTTTACTGGTTTACTTTCACTTTTACTTGAGTAACTATTAAGGTTACTTTTACTCAAGTATGACAATAGGGTACTTTTTCTATCACTGCACACGAGCGTAATATCACCATGCACAACGCCAAGCATCGGCTGGAGTGGTGTAAAGCATACTGCCATTGGACTATGGAGCAGTGGATTTGAGTTCACTGGAGTGATGAATCACACTTCACCATCTAGCAGTCCAATGGATGAATTATGGGTTTGGCCGATTGCAATAAGTGCCATGTGATTTTTAATGACCACAGAGAGTCAGGACACCCATTTAACATTCCATCCAAAAGACTGCACTCTACTCAGGCTGATGTCCTCATCACTGTCCTGGGGTATTGGCATGAGATCTGTAGTCCAGAGTGCCTCCTTCTGGCCCTCCAACACCACCATTGATGCCATAAGTCAATTGTGCAACCTGTAAATGTTTGAGAGGGCAGGATAATTATGGATTAAATAGTTTAACTGTCCAGATTCCGTCTACACTTGCAATATATCCAGACACAATGCGTGGCTGACTACCTCCGGAGGTGGGCAGGAAGATCCCAATCAGATCTCAATTTGACTTTGATTGTGTCCACAATTTTAGACAGGTGTAGACAATCCAAAAGTGGACAAGACCAGGACAAAGGACACATGTGAGAACCAGTTATAAACAGAGCTATTGAGAGTAAGGGCTAGATTCAATCCGGACCACGGAAGATCTGAGTTATAGTGCAACTGAAATATAAAGGTAATTTCTGATCGAGCCGACACATGACACAACGTTTACTGTGAATGCCGTCTCCATAAACTTGAGAAAATTGCCTTTCAATTTAATGAATTCAATGCGATCACACATTGTCATCTAGGCACCACTTACAGATGATTTCCGTCTCCCACCATGGTGGGTAGTTCACATAGCTGGGGTTGGGGGTTGTCCCACCTCACTGTAGATGGTGGGTGTTGTTGGACCTGGACCTGGAGATTCCTGCTCTTCACCACCTACATGACTGTTACCTGGAGTCTGGAGAATAAAAACATGCAGTAACAACTTCACTGTGAATTTATGAACGGTGACCCGGTTATAAAACAAGGTCTTAAAGCTGCAATCAGCAGTTGAAACAAAGCGTCCTCCCCGCCCCTGTTTTGGTAAAAAGCTGAGCGATGAGGCTGGAGAAATGTAACCACTCTTAAATTCATAGACAGAGCTATGGATTAAAGAACTGACCATCCATGTTTTGAACCATGTTTTGAACCATGTTTTGAGGCTACAGTGGTGTCCTAAATGATTTACAACCTTGATAAAGTTGAGCAATAATGACTGGCCAGGGTCGGTAATTTATATTATACTAATACAAATGCTCAGAGAAGGAGATTTTGTTTAACAACTACTTTTCTCTCTCTTTTTGAGAGGGGTCAACATTATGGACACGCCTAAAGATTTTTATAAATAAAGTAGTTAAAAGCTTAGTATTTGGTCACACAACATTACTACTCAGTGACTAGGTCAAGCTTGTGACTCTTCATACTTGTTGGATGAATTTACAAATAGTTTTGGTTGTGTTTCAGATTATTTTGTGCCCAATAGAAATGAATGGTAACTAATGTATTGTGATTTTGGAGTCACTTTTGTTGTACATAATAATAGAATGCTTTTAAACAATTCTACATTAATGTGGATGCTATCATGACCTCGGAAAATCCTTAAGGATTCGTGAATAATGATTAGTGAGAAAGCTAAAGGGTCAAAGCCATAACCATACCCTCAAGACATGTTAACCCCTTGTTATTGGTAATGGTGAGAGGTTAGTATGTCTTGAGGGTATGGTTTTTAGAGTGACAATTCTGACACCTACCTTTATGAGAAAATTATTTAAAAAATATATATTGCAATTGTATTAGTATAAATGAATATGATTCCCCTTTTTTTTCATTATTGAGGGTGGCAATCATTTCTGACCCCACTGTATTATAATGTTTGTTTACATTTGCTTTGTTTACAAACTGAGTCCAAATATGGATGCAGCAACTGCAGATTGACCCTTTAACGACCTCAAATAAATAAATACAATGTATCTGTGTCTGTTCAATAATCTACAATATGAGCATGAAATTAACTTGAGTTTACCAGTCATTTGGAATTTATTTCTGTGAATACAATGTTTTCACCAAGAATGACACAGTATCAGTAGTGTTAAATATGAGGTATCTTACCCTGACAGTAGCATAATCTGTGTTTATACTATCCTCTTTGTAACCTATAAATCAACCACATAAAAGATCTATAAAGGTTTGCTATGAGTGTACATACATACAGTATATATATATATAATGTGAAATCATTACAACTTGTTATCAACAGTACTCACAGTGGTTTAATTAATAAAATGAAGTTTCTGTATTAAGAGTGATCCTGCAGCAAGAACAGTGAGCTTACCTTTATTCAGCTTCTGCCAAGCAATCAGGACACATCCAACGAAGATGATGATGATGATGAAGATGATGATGCCGACTTTGTAGTTTTGGTTCTCTTCGTCCCGCTCTGGTTCTGCAATATAGTGACATAAAAATCACAACGTCAACATAGGATATAACATCTAGTCTAGTGTGCATGTTCGTGTGTGTGTGTGCGCACGAAAGTGTGTATCCACAAAAGTGTGTGTGCATGCATGGGTGCGTGTCTTACTAGAATTGGATGCACAAATCGTTTCGATCTCCTTCATGTTAGGGGCCCAGCTGATTTGGTTGCTGTGGTTACAGATGATGAAACCCCCTGCCACATAGACAGAGAGCAGGGGGACAGTGGAGGTCTCAGCCCCTCTACTCTCTCCTCCCACCTGAGAGCAGGTGCTGCTGTTACAGCTGGAGGTGACAGAGGTGTTCTGACCTCTGCAGGTCACAGTCACGTTACAGTTGCCATTGATGGAGGAGACAGAGTTCACTGTCAGGACTGGTGTCACAACTCTCTCTGAATACACAACAGATAAACAGGCAAATAGACATGGTTAGAAAACCACACAAATGCACACATGCACACCTATCCATTTACACACACACACACACACAAACAACAAAGCTGATAACTTTTCTAGTCACCATTTAATGTGGTTGACATTTTCTGTACCTTACGAGGCAGTACATTTAAATGCATTTAACCAGAGATAGAATTTATATTTCACTATTGATTGCTACTGTAACCATATCGATACAAAGAGAAGGATGGCAGGAAGGAGGACAACCTACCTTGAACTGATATCTGGTACTTGGCAACATCTTTGTTTTCTTCACCACTCACTCCTGCGTCATAAAGTCCACTGTCTCCTTCCTGTAGGTTCTTCAGTACTAGAGAGAAGTTTGCCTCACTAAACTCAATCCTGCCTTGGTATTTAGTGTATACTTTCACTGTTGATGATTCATTGGAGTATTTTACTAAAGTGTGAGATTTGTTAAAAGTCCACTTTAAATCCTCAATATTATTTAGTTTAGCATATCCCTGGACGTGCAGACGAACATTTTCTCCCTTCAGCACAAACCGTTTCAGAGTCTCAATGCTGGACTCTGAAATAAACAGACAGAAAACTTAATGTAAAAATGAAACAGTCTACCAAGAACACGTTATACAAATAAATATGGTGATTCAATGTACTGTACAATTGTAAGTTAACCAGGTGCAATAGGATGGTGCGTTTGCTCAACATTTGGGCATATACAGGGCCTTCAGAAAGTATTCTACCCCTTGACTTTTTCTACATTTTGTTGTATTACAGCCTGAATATAAAATTTATTAAATTAAGATTGTGTGTAGGCCAGTGACAAAACAATACCCCATAATGTCAAAGGAATTATGTTTATTGAAAAATTTTGCAAATTCATTAAAAAATGAAAAGCTGAAATGTCTTGAGTCAATAAGTATTCAACCAAGTTTGTTATGGCAAGCCTAAATAAGTTCAGGAGTAAAAATGTGCTCAACACGTCCCATAATGAGTTGCATGGACTCACTCTGTGTGCAATAATAGTGTTTAGAAGGCAATGAATGTTCCTGAGTGGCCGAGTTACAGTTTTGACTTTAAATCTGCTTAAGTCTCTGGCAAGGCCTGAAAATGGTTGTCTTGCAATGATCAGCAACCAATTTGACAGAGCTTGAAGAATTTAGAAAATAATAAGGGTAAAATGTTGAACAATCCAGGTGTGGAAAACTTAGACTTTCCCAGAAAGACTCAGATGTAATCGCTGCCAAAGGTTATTCTACAATGTATGGACTTGGTGGTGTGAATACTTATTTATTTCATACTGTATTTCATTTTCAAAACATTCCTAAATTTCTAAAAACATGTTTTCACTTAGTAATTATGGGGTATTGTGTGTAGATGGGTGAGAAAAAAATATATATATTTCATGCATTTTGATTTCACAACAAAATGTGGAATAAGTCAAGGGGTATGAATACTTTCTGAAGGCACTGTAGCTAAACCAACATACAAACTTAGAATTTTAGAGGGAGGGTCCTAAGCTGACATATGGCATTGTTTTAAGATGTATCATGTAGCTATTTGATTTAGAACCCTTTAGGACCCTTTAGGTATAAAAAATATATATATATAAAAACAATTATTTGATATAAAATATTAAATTTGGCTTTGACTACTATAGCCCATAGAAATGCATTGAATGACACATTTATAAATGGCAAAAAAGACAGTCAAAAAATAAATCATAAGGAATGCAGTTTAAGTGCCTGTCCTATATCCAGGAGATATAAGAACATTCAGGAAATATATATATTTTTACACATATTTTGGCCCTTTTTTTAGGTAGGCAAAATCGGTTTACTTCCATAAATGTTTTACGGAGACCACCGGAGACAACCTTCGTGTTCGTGAGACTCTCCTCTTTCCATAGAGTGGTTCCATTAGTTTCTAGGCCAAAATGTTCGGACGCTACAAACGTTTGCGTGAGAAGACCGATTGTCAGGATGTTTCCTACAAACACCGCTGTAGCTCGGCCACCTTCCATCGCACATGTGGAAGGCCGCCATAGGATGTGATGCATTAAGACGCAGCCCATGCAAAAACACAGATATCTCTAGCTTGAACTGACTGATTTTGTTTTGATTGACAGCGGTGCGTCAACAAACTCTAGGGGTCAAATAAACCTTAACACATTAGCTGAAATTGTCCTTTAGAAGTCCACCAAATTCACAGAATTGAGCAATTACTTAAGTTAACTTTTTTTTACAGTGCAACAGTATGTTTATGGTAACTATAGTTGAATTAGCATTAATTACAAAACACTTAATTCAATTCAAAGACCTGTTCTAAGATACAGTATGTTGGGTGATGTTTCATGCATTAAAGTGTTTATGTTCATTGTAGAGTTTGTGGTCTAAAATACAGTACATATCCATCATGAAACCAGTTGGCTTATAAATGGATGTCAACATTCTGTCAATATCACCCCACCCTCGTGCTGAAGCTGTGGTTTTCACATCCTGTAGCTCAAGGTGTTTCTCACACTTTTATACTAACTCTAAAACGCTATACGTTTGCTACTTGTAATACACAACAGTATGATTCAACAAATTACTACTAATTAACCAATTGATCAATGTTAACCGATAGAGCTACTTTCAATGAAATATCATAATATCCTAATTCTATTCCATTTCAAATATCATAATATATATTTAAAATATCAGAATTTAATGACTTGCCTAGTTAAATAAAGGTTAAACAAAACAAAAATAGTGTTCTTACCCCCTATCCCCATACAGAGTGAACCTCTGTGATACTGTTGTTTGGGATATGACATCAAGGCAAGTGGTAAAGTACAGTAGGAAGCATGACATATCAGGTATATGACTGGATATCCAGTATATATAGATTTTTAGTTTTTGTTGGTTTTACAGGATAGTGACAATTATCTGAAGAACAGTGACTCATGGACTCTGTGGACTCTTGTCAAGGCTACCCTGCCTTGTCCTTCCTACTTCTTGTTTATCATGTGAATGTTTTTTGTCACTGTGCTGTTGTTGTTGCGTTTGTAAATAAAACATACAAATTATAAATAGCAAAAAATGACTCATCAACATGTGCGTAGCTCATCCCTAACATCAAGTGAAACTATCAGCACAAACCTATTGCCTGTCACATGCCTGCCTTTCTGATCAGATTATTGGTAAACATATTTAATCAATGCAGCCAATACTAGAGCAAAGGTAGAATATTTACCTGATCCTTGGACTAGAGCTGATAGAAACACTATGTAATGTAGGAGAGCTGCCATACTTTTTGTTGAACATACCCAGTAAAACAGGAAGTTAAAGTAAGTTCCTCAACTTGTGTAGCACATTATAAGTCACACGATGGGTGGGTTACATATCTTTCAGTCTATGAAGACATGACTTGGGTAAATTCGAATTGGAGGCAGTCAATGCAGGAAGTAAACTGAAATTCCAATTCAATAATTTAAAAAGGACTTCTATTTACAAAGCCTTCTCTGTAAACTGAAAATGAGAAACTATTTGTGAAAAGTTTTCCATTTTATGATTGTAGATTAAAATCACTTCTTGCATTGACTGTCTTTTAAATTAAAATATACCACAACCATGCAATAAGGAGTCAACATCGTAATGCATTTTCAAATTATACAAGTATTTTGTCTTATTTTGCAAAAGACGTTCTGAAAGTCTGAAACCCTACTGTACCTCTTCAAATAAAATCTTAAATAACACAGTAAATCAGGCAATTGGCCAGTTGAGACGCTAGCGTCTCCCTATCAGCTCAGGTGAGAGATTTGTCTGCTTGCAAAAATCAGATTATTCCCCAGTGTCGTGTCTTTGGCTATGCCGGATTAAGTGATATGACATGCTATTCTATAAAATAATTTCTCTGTAATTAATATTACCTGATTGAGCTAATCATGTAAATGTAACTAACTAGAAAGTCGGGGCACCACAAAATAATATTTATAGAGCTGTTATCTTCCGAATAAACTCTTAAAGACCTACTAACATTTTACATCAATAGCAGTCAACATTAATCTTCATTTTACTTCAGTCTCATCTGAAAGTTGTAAATTCTTGGTTATCTTCACGAACCCTGGCTAACAAGTTGAATCAGCAATACAAAATCGGGTTTAATCATTTATTTACTTAATACCTAACTAATCACACATAATTACATATACACAGAATGAATCATACCTTGATTACAAATTATGTCATAAAGGAAAACGTCCCTTACTGACGGAACAGATACGACAGTTGGTTACACAAAAGAAAAGGGGGCTGGGTTTGAGTGAAGCGGGAAGACTTGGGGAACAAAGGGAGAAGCCGTGCTTTCGTGAATACAGTATCTTATGCATTTTAAATTACCATTTGGAAAAGGAAAATGCAATAAATATTTACTCTGAGCTGCGCTTTGGTAGGTTGGTGGTAGATGGTAGATGGAAGGCTGTGTTGCCCATCCGAGTCCTTTGTCCTTTGAAGAATGTCTCTGGTGGTAAATTGATCCATTGTAGTAACGTCGTTGTGTGGTAGACGGGATACTCTGTCTGTTCTTTCCTAGCCCACGTTTGCAGCTGCTGTTGCTAACTCAACGGCTAGGAGGTATCACTTCTGTAGTGAATAAGAGTTCAAAGTTCATACCATTCACAACCTAAGCTCACGCTGAGGTTGGCTTCGTTCTGTTGTTATTATCTGAACCATTTTGACATCGGATCGTCATCCTAATGTACCCAGAACATGAGGTTATAGGTTGTCAAGGGCTTATATTAGTGGAGGGAGAAGGGTGTGTTTCACAGGTCTACAGCCCATGTCCCTTCACAGTGGCGGGTCACTGATTGAGCAGAGCCCTAACCTTATGAAAACCCAAATCTCTCATTTGGAAGCTAAAATTATATTTAATCTCTTTTCCAATACTTTTATATTTAAACATTTAAAAAGCCCAACAATTCCATGGGAATCTGATAACTATAATGTGTAGCCTTTCTACTGTAGAGTTTATGTCACACTATCATTGATGAGAATGTCTCAGATGACAACCGAACTGACATCATATTCATTAAGTACCAATGCATATGTCCATCTGGTTGGATTACCAAAATATGGTTCATTTCCCCCCAACT
The DNA here is from genome assembly GCF_013265735.2 of Oncorhynchus mykiss. Lineage (NCBI taxonomy): Eukaryota > Metazoa > Chordata > Actinopteri > Salmoniformes > Salmonidae > Oncorhynchus > Oncorhynchus mykiss. The sequence goes on from NC_048572.1 coordinate 82,222,120, forward strand.
TCTGATGATCCCAGAATCTCTATGTTAACCAAGGGATTTTCAAATGTCACATCAGTAGGGTAGAGAGAGGAAAAAGAAGGGGAGAGGTATTTATGACACTGATCTTTCAGTCCATGGAGTCCATGGAGAATAAGAGCACCTCCTATGCCTTTCGCAACAAAAGCTACAGCTGAAATATCATTGCCAGAATCCATAAATTAAATTGTATAATGAAGCATATGTGTAACTGCATGAATCGACGGTCTAAAGCTATGGTTATACAAATTTCATGTGATGGAACATTGTATCATGTGAAAAGACAGCCTTGAAAATGTTCATCTTGTCTTTTGTGTCATAAACAATCCTGGTTCCTGGGGGGCAGAACGCCCAGAAAATGTTCTATATGTTCAAATAGGAGACGGTGCCAGACACATACAGGAACCAAACCTATGTAACTTATCTGCGGAAGCAGTATAAGACATCTAACGGGACTGCCCTGAGGGGAGCTCACTTCAGACCAGTACTGTCATATTATCCAGGTCTGTGCCCAAACAATTCGAGCTTCTACTTTTAAAAATCCACCTTTCCAGAACAAGCCTCTGACTGTAGCCACTTGTTGTAGACCCCCTCAGCCCCCAGCTGTGCCCTGGACACTATAGGTGAATTGATTGCCGCCCATCTATCTTCAGAGTTCGTACTGTGACCTAAACTGGGATATGCTTAACACACCGGCCGTCCTGCAATCTAAACTAGATGCCCTCAATCTCACACAAATAATCAAGGAATCTAACATGTCCAACCCTAAATCAGTAACCATAGAAATCATCCTAACCAACCTGCCCTCTGCTGTCTTCAACCAGGATCTCAGCGATCACTGCATCATTGCATGGGTCCACGGTCAAACGACCACCCCTCATTACTGTCAAAAGCTCCCTGAAACACTTCAGCGAGCAGGCCTTTCTATTCAACCTGGCACAGGTATCCTGGAAGGATATTGACCTCATCTCGTCAGCAGAGGATGCCAGCTTCCTCTTTAAAAGTATTTTCCTCACCATCTTAAATAAGCATGCCACATTCAAAAAAATGTAGAACTAAGAGCAGATATAGCCCGTGGTTCACCCCAGACTTGACTGCCCTCGACCAGCACAAAAAACATCCTGTGGCATTCTGCATTAGCCCTCACGATATGCAACTTTCCAGGGAAGTCAGGAACCAATATACACAGTCAGTTAGGAAAGCTAAGGCTAGCTTTTCAAAAATAAATTTGCATCCTGTAGCACTAATTACGTTTGGGATACTGTTACTGTAATTTAATTATAACAATGTGTTTTCATTAATTGAATTCCCTTAATCTATTTTATGAGAATTTGTAAGATTCTTGTTTGCATAAAATAGACGGAGACCAGTCCTTTCAATGATATGTAACAGAATTTATTCTCGGAGCGCGCTGCCACGTTACCACGAGCAACAGTTTATATACAATAACATGACGTCATTTCATTGCTTAAAAAATTAATCTCCTCCTCCAGACCGAGACAAAGGGAACTTTAAAAGTTCATTCTGACCCCACCTAGCACATACACAGGACACACAACACAGCTGAATTAACTTTTGACTCCTCACCATTATCGATCACCACTTAGCTGACAGTTCTAATTAACAGAAAACCTAGGAATGCACTCACAGCCTTATCTAAAACACCCCAGAGCTCAGTTTTGTTGGATCAACCATAGGTTAACTACCTTATCTGTTTACTTAAACCACAAACCATTCCTTTCTTCCTAGTTGGAATGGTGTTCATTAACTTTAATTACTCCTTGTCTGTGTCACACAATCCCTTCTTATGAACTCATATTGTTAATCAGATATAATAAAACAGAGTATAAGTTTACTTAGTGACAGTTTCATTTAAAATAAGTCTATTGTTCAGTCATTTAATCCTAATTTTCCTAACAGATACTAAAGTCCATGGAGAATAAGATCACCTCCTCCCAGCTGCCTACTGCACTGAGGCTAAGAAACACTTTCACCACCGATAAAGCTACGATAATTGATGATTTCAATAAGCATTTTTCTACGGCTGGTCATGCTTTCCACCTGTCTACCCCGGCCAACAACTCTGCACACCCTGCAGCAGCTTGCCGAAGCCCCAAGTTGCCAGTCCAAACAACAGGACAAAATAGTCCGGAGAATAATGACACTAACAAATAACACCATCAAACACAGAGTAACCAGAAACAAGCCCGCACAAATACCCAGCGGGCCTAGTGCCCTTAAATACCCTACAAACAAACCCTAATACAAAACAGGTGTACCCAATTACCCAATAACCAAAACAAACGGAAAGGGAATCGATGGCAGCTAATAGGCCGGTGACGACGACCGCCGAGCACCGCCCGAACAGGAAGAGGCACCATCTTCGGCGAGGTTCGTGACAGACCCTCTCTCTCTTTCTAAAATTATCAGCCAAAAATGTTAGCCTGTTCAACCTCTATTTCGTATCGTCAGAGATACCCAAATATTTGAAGCTGCCACTTTCATCCCCATCTTCAAAGGTGGAGACACTCTAGACCTAAACTGTTATAGACCTATATCCATCCTGTCCTGCCTTTCTAAAATCTTCGCAAGCCAAGTTCTCATACAGATCACCGACCATTTCGAATCCCACCATACCTTCACCACTATGCAATCTGGTTTCCAAACTGGTCATGGGTGCACCTCAGTCACGCTCAAGGTGCTAAACAATATCATAACCGCCATCGATAAAAGACAGTACTGTGCAGCCGTCTTCATCGACCTGGCCAAGGCTTTCAACTCTGTCAATCACTGCATTCTTATCTTCAGACTCAATAGCCTTGGTTTCTCAAATAACTGCCTCACCTGGTTCACCAATTACTTTTCAGATAGAGTTCAGTGTGTCAAATCGGAGGGCCTGTTGTCCGGACCTCTGGCAGTCTCTATTAGGGTGCCACAGGGTTCAATTCTCGGGCCGACTCTTTTCTCTGTATGTTGCTCTTGCTGCTGGTAATTCTCTGATCCAGCTCTACGCAGACGACACCATTCTGTATACATCTGGCCCTTCTTCTTCGTCTCTCCCAACTTAGATAATTTATGACCCGAGCCAAGGTCTGCCTGTGTAGATAAGCATTCTAGCCAGTCTGACGATAAATTAATTCATTTCTACCAAGGAACAGACAGTCATTGTTCTACTTCTTGATTATATTTACACACATTATATTCAGTACTAGGATAAAAAGAAAATTCATACATATACAGTAACATAATAGTATTCTGATTAGTCAGTCCTGATTGAAATGTATACATAATTAGTCAGTATTGATAAAAAACAATCCCTTAACACCTACCGGTACTTGATTTAGGCAATGTCATTTACAAAATTGCCTCCAACACTCTATTCAGCAAACTGGATGCAGTCTATCACAGTGCCATTCATTTTGACACCAAAGCCCCATATACTACCCACCACCGCGACCTGTATGCTTTCGTTGGCTGGCCCTCGCTACATATTTGCCGCCAAACCCACTAGCTCCAGGTCATCTATAAGTCTTTGCTAGGTAAAGCCCCGCCTTAACTCAGCTCACTGGTCACCATAGCAACACCCACCCGTAGCACACGCTCCAGCAGGTATATTTCACTGGGAACCCTTTGGCCACCTTTCCTTCCAGTTCTCTGCTGCCAATGATTGGAACGGATTGTAAAAATCACTGAAGCTGGAGACATATCTCCCTCTCTAACTTTAAGCACCAGTTGTCAGAGCAGTTTACCAATCACTGTACCTGTACACAGCCAATCTGTAAATAGCACATCCAACTACCTCATGCCCAAATTGTTATTTATCTTCTTGCTCTTTTGCACCCCAGTATCTCTACATGCACATCTCTCACTCCAGTGTTAATGCTAAATTGTAATTATTTATTCTATTTATTGTCTTACTTCCCTAATTGTCTTACTTCCCTAATCGTCTACATTTGCACACACTGTATATAGATTTTTCTATTGTGTTATTGACTGGGCGTTTGTTTATCCCATGTGGAACTCTGTGTTTTTGTCGCTTTGCTTTATCTTGGCCAGGTCGCAGTTGTAAATGAGAACTTGTTATCAACTCGCCTACCTGGTTAAATAAAGGTGAAGTAAAATAAAATGAATCTAAATTTGACTGTGACATCTCCAGCCTGTTGTTAGTTAATAAACAATTATTAATTTAAGATTGACTTTGAGTGTCCCTGTGTAGAATTTCCACGACTATCTATATATATATATATATTTAAAAAATCAGAGTGCCTTCTGACCCCTTGACTTTTTCAGACCCCTTGACTTTTACCACATTTGTTACATTATAGCTTTATTATAAAATGAATTTTAAAAATCCTCACCAATCTACACACAATACCCCATAATGACAAAACAAAAACAGATTTTTAGAAATGTTGATGAATGATTTATTTCTGTTTAATACCCACTATGATAAATGATTTGAACATGTTCACTTTTATGTACTTTTACAGCATACTGTCATGATATCATTTTCAGAGAGCTAATCATTTGTACCACTATGACTTTGAGGTGTATTTGATTTTAACCTAAAAGTGAATAAAATATTGGTACATCAACTCAAACGTCTAATTTAAATTTAATTTTGGTGAAGAAATATGTTAAGTTATAAAGCTCCCATGCCTCAGCGGGATCATCGGGCTTTCACACCTGAGCCGGTTCGTCGGGCTTCTACTCCCCCAGCCAGCTTGTCCACCGCCCATGCCTGGCACCCCCAGAGGGGAGGGGGGGGGGGGGGGGGGGGGGGGGGGGGGGGGGGGTACTGTCACGCCTGCTCCCTCGCGTGCTAGACTGCCTTCAGTATACACCTGTCACCATCATTACTCACACCTGTGCATCATCACCGGTCATGATCACACACAGCAGCACATCATTGGACACACCTGGACTCCTTTAATTTGTTGATTGCCCCTCCTATATCTGCCTGTTTCTTTGGTTAGATATTGTTAGATCCCTGTGTCAGCATTAATGTCGTTATGTGTTCTTGTCCAGATGCTATCCTGTCATGTCTGTTGAAATGTAGGAAATTAGATGCTATCCTGTCCTGTGTCATGTCTGTTGAAATGCAGGAAATTAGCTTTAAAACTGCAAAAAAAGTTTCTCAGCTCCATGCAAACTGTGTAGAATTGCTGGAAATTTAGTTTAAAACTACAGAAGCAACGTTCTCTATGCCGCTAAGGTACTTTTCTAGCTGATAGACAATGTTAGAGTTTACACTTCCTCTTGTACTGTGAGGAGGTCAGAGTAATCAAACTATATACCAAATGTATTCATTTTAATATGTATTACTTCTCCTTGCCATTATCACTCATCTGATTATAAGATGTGACTTTTTTTTGTTGCAAACCTATGATGGGGTCGCCAGTTTGCCTGGATGGGTGTCCCTGGGCAAGAGAAGTTTGAAAACACCTGTTCTACAGTACATTTGGCATTTACCAATAAGAAAATAATTATGAAATCTAGTGTTATATACGTATTTGTATGTTTTTACAGTGTATGTATGGATGACTGTTGACAGTGAAGCTGCTTCACTACAAACACTAATGTCTGTCACAAATGCTACCCTGTTGTAATGTTTTTCCTCCTCTTCTGAGGAGGAGTAGGAAAGATCGGACCAATGCGCAGCGTGGTAAGTGTCCATATTTTAATGAAATAACCGAACACTGAATACAAAAGAACAAAATAAATAAATGAAAACCGAAACAGTTCTGTATGGTGAAACACAGACACAGAAAACAAATACCCACAAATCATAGTGGGAAAACAGGCTGCCTAAGTATGGTTCTCAATCAGAGACAACGATTGACAGCTGCCTCTGATTGGGAACCATATCAGGCCCAACACATTAAAATATAAACACACAGAACAAAACGTAGAATGCCCAACCCAACTCACGCCCTGACCAAACTAAAATAGAGACTTAAAAAAGGAACTAAGGTCAGGACGTGACACCTGTGTCCTGTATAGTTCCCTAATTTTGACCAGTAACCGAGAAGCTCTATAAAGGGAATAGGGTGCCATTTGGGGGTACATTCTAAGTATTCAGGGACTCTCCATGGCCTCCTCCGTCCCCAGCCAAAACACACTGAACTCCTTCACATCTCTTTCTACGTACTAACATCATGCTTAGAATCTAGTGTTTGTCAGAACTGGATTCAAATACTATTTCAAATCTTTCAAATACTTTTGAGCATTTGCTCGAGTCTGCCTAAAGTGCCAAATGGGCAGAGTTTATCATGTCTGGACTATTATTTTGGTTCCCTGAAGCCAGGCAAGCTCAATCAAGCACAGATTTGAGTATTTGAGATGATTTCAAATAGTATTTGAACACAGGTCTACTGTTTGTCTCTGTGTGTAAACTCTCAGACATTGCTGATTCGGACACTGACTCTGACCATACTGCTGTCTCTGATCCTCCCTCACCCTTCCTCTCCTCTCTCCCTGTAACTCTGCTCCAATCGGATATTCTCTGGGTCAGTGCCACTCCGCTGCCATGGTAACGAGATGTTTTGAAAAGGGGTGTGGTTAGGTGGGGGGAGAGAGAGAGAGATAACGTGATATACAGACTCAATGTGATCTATTTGATTTCAAGGACAGGAAAAAGCCCTGATGAACACACAGATCCATTCCTGCACTTCTAGATTACATTCCAAATGGCATACTATCCATTACATAGTGCAGTACGTACCAGGGCCCATAGGGCTTTGGTCAAAAGTAGTGCAAAAAATAGGCAGTAAAAAACCACTGCCTGTGCCCCTTTGACTTGTCATTTAATTATTTTACAAACTTCTACAGATGCGCAATCGAGAGCATCCTGCCGGGCTGTATCACCACCTGGTACGGCAATTGCACCGCCCTCAAACGCAAGGCTCTCCAGAGGGTAGTGCGGTCTGCACAACGCATCACCGGGGGAAAACTACCTGCCCTCCAGGACACCTACAGCACCCGATTTCACATGAAGGCCAAAAAGATCATCAAGGACAACAATCACCCGAGCCACTGCCTGTTCACCCTGCTATCATCCAGAAGGCGAGGTCAGTACAGGTGCATCCAAGCTGGGACCGAGAGACTGAAAAACAGCTTCTACCTCAAGGTCATCAAATTGTTAAACAGCCATCACTAACATAGAGAGGCTGCTGCCAACTTACAATCTCAAATCTCTGGCCACTTTAATAAACAGACTTAATAAAGGTATCACTTGCCACTTTAATATTGTTTACATATCCTACATTACTCATCTCATATGTACATTGGGGAGAACTAGTAATTGATACACTGCCAATTTTGCAGGTTTTCCTACTTACAAATGCATATTAATTACTTAAAAATCATACAATGTGATTTTCTGGATTTTTGTTTTAGATTCCGTCTCTCACAGTTGAAGTGTACCTATGATAAAACAATTACAGACCTCTACATGCTTTGTAAGTAGGAAAACCTGCAAAATCGGCAGTGTATCAAATACTTGTTCTCCCCACTGTATATACTGTATTCTACACCATCTACTGCACCTTGCCTATGCCGCACGCCATTGCTCATCCATATATTTATATGTACATATTCTATTCATACCTTTACATTTGTGCGTATTGGTGTGTATAAGGTAGTTGTTGTGAATTTGTTAGATTACTTGTTCGATATTACTGCATATGTAATGGTTGTCGTCGGGAGAAGGAGAAAAGGACCAAGGTGCAGCGTGGTTCATAATACGTTTAATGAATACAAAACACTAGAACAAAAACAACAAACGAACAGTTCTGCAAGGTGTAATACACAAAACAGAAAACAACTACCCACAAACACAGGTGGGAACAGGCTACCTAGGTATGGTTCTCAATCAGAGACAACGATCGACAGCTGCCTCGGATTGGGAACCATACCAGGCCAAACACATTGAAATACAACACACAGAACAAAACATAGAATGAAAAACATAGAATGCCCACCCCAACTCACGCCCTGACCAAACCAAAATAGAGACATAATAAAGGAACTAAGGTCAGAACGTGACAGCATAGTCGGAACTAGAAGCACAAGCATTTAGCTATACTCGCATTAACATCTGCTAACCATGTGTATGTGACCAATTAAATTTGACTTGATTAGATTTGTATTTTTTTGTACCGTTTGTATGTTTAATTTTAATTCGCATGGATTTTAAAGAGAAATTGAAATGGACGAGCTGATAAAAGGGAATGCCGTATGGAACTAAACTATAAATATGGATTGATGTCTGGAAACTACTATGTTTTATTGAGAAAACCGTGCCTTAAAAATACATTTTTTTAAAACTATTACATTGTTGTCTGCCTCTACCTCACACTGCCCAGATTTTAAAGAACATTCACATTCCACTCCCTCCAGTCTATTCATCCTGAACTGCTTCAGTCAATAAATCAAATCCAAAATCAAATGTATTTATGTAGCCCTTCGAACATCAGCTGATATCTCAAAGTGCTGTACAGAAACCCAGCCTAAAACCCCAAACAGCAAGCAATGCAGGTGTAGAGGCACGGTGGCTAGGAAAAACTCCCTAGAAAGCCCAAAACCTAGGAAGAAACCTAGAGAGGAACCAGGCTATGTGGGGTGGCCAGTCCTCTTCTGGCTGTGCTGGGTGGAGATTATAACAGAACATGGTCAAGATGTTCAAATGTTCATAAATGACCAGCATGGTCAAATAATAATAATAACAGGCAGAACAGTTGAAACTGGAGCAGCAGCACGGCCAGGTGGACTGAGGACCGCAAGGAGTCATCATGCCAGGTAGTCCTGAGGCATGGTCCTAGGGCTCAGGTCCTCCGAGAGAGAGAAAGAAAGAAAGAGAGAGTTAGAGAGAGCATACTTAAGTTCACACAGGACACCGGAGGGACAGGAGAAGTACTCCAGATATAACAAACTGACCCTAGCCCCCCGACACATAAACTACTGCAGCATAAATACTGGAGGCTGAGACAGGAGGGGTCAGGAGACACTGTGGCCCCATCCGATGACACCCCCGGACAGGGCCAAACAGGAAGGATATAACCCCACCCACTTTGCCAAAGCACAGCCCCCACACCACTAGAGGGATATCTTCAACCACCAACTTACCATCCTGAGACAAGGCCGAGTATAGCCCATAAAGATCTCCGCCACGGCACAACCCAAGGGGCAGCGCCAACCCAGACAGGAAGATCACATCAGTGACTGAACCTACTCAAGTGACGCACCCCTCCTAGGGACGGCATGAAAGAGCACCTGTAAGCCAGTGTCTCAGCCCCTGTAATAGGGTTAGATGCAGAGAATCCCAGTGGAAAGAGGGGAACCGGCCAGGCAGAGACAGCAAGGGCGGTTCGTTGCTCCAGAGCCTTTCCGTTCACCTTCACACTCCTGGGCCAGACTACACTCAATCATATGACCCACTGAAGAGATGAGTCTTCAGTAAAGACTTAAAGGTTGAGACCGAGTTTGCGTCTCTCACATGGGTAGGCAGACCGTTCCATAAAAAATAAAAAAAGCCCTACCTCCAGCTGTTTGCTTAGAAATTCTAGGGACAATTAGGAGGCCTGCGTATTGTGACTGTAGCGTATGTGTAGGTATGTACGGCAGGACCAAATCAGAGAGATAGGTAGGAGCAATCCCATGTAATGCTTTGTAGGTTAGCAGTAAAACCTTGAAATCAGGCCTTGCCTTGAAAGGAAGCCAGTGTATGGAGGCTAGCACTGGAGTAATATGATCAAATTTTTTGGTTCTAGTCAGGATTCTAGCAGCCGTATTTAGCACTAACTGAAGTTTATTTAGTGCTTTATCCGGGTAGCCGGAAAGTAGAGCATTGCAGTAGTCTAAACGAGAAGTAACAAAATCATGGATTCATTTTTCTGCATCATTTTTGGACAGAAATTTCAGATTTTTGCAATGTTACGTAGATGGAAAAAAGCTGTCCTTGAAACAGTCTTGATATGTTTGTCAAAAGAGAGATCAGGGTCCAGAGTAACGCAGAGGTCCTTCACAGTTTTATTTGAGACGACTGTACAACCATTAAGATGAATTGTCAGATTCAACAGAAGATCTCTTTGTTTCTTGGGACCTAGAACAAGCATCTCTGTTTTGTCCGAGTTTAAAAGTAGAACGTTTGCAGCCATCCACTTCCTTATGTCTGAAACACAGGCTTCTAGCGAGGGCAATTTTGGAGCTTCACCATGTTTCTTTGAAATGTACAGCTGTGTGTCATCCGCATAGCAGTGAAAGTTAACATTATGTTTTCGAATGACATCCCCAAGAGGTAAAATATATAGTGAAAACAATAGTGGTCCTAAAACGGAACCTTGAGGAACACCGAAATTGACAGTTGATTTGTCAGAGGAAAAACCATTCACAGAGACAAACTGATATCTTTCCGACAGATAAGATCTAAACCAGGCCAGAACTTGTCCGTGTAGACCAATTTGGGTTTCCAATCTCTCCAAAAGAATTTGGTGATCGATGGTATCAAAAGCAGCACTAAGGTCTAGGAGCACAAGGACAGATGCAGAGCCTCTGTCTGATGCCATTAAAAGGTAATTTACCACCTTCACAAGTGCAGTCTCAGTGCTATGATGGGGTTTAAAACCAGACTGAAACATTTTGTATACATTGTTTGTCTTCAGGAAGGCAGTGAGTTGCTGCACAACAGCCTTTTCTAAAAATGTTGAGAGGAATGGAAGATTCGATATAGGCCGATAGTTTTTTATATTTTCTGGGTCAAGGTTTGGCTTTTTCAAGAGAGGCTTTATTACTGCCACTTTTAGTGAGTTTGGTACACATCCGGTGGATAGAGAGTCGTTTATTATGTTCAACATAGGAGGGCCAAGCACAGGAAGCAGCTCTTTCAGTAGTTTAGTTGGAATAGGGTCCAGTATGCAGCTTGAAGGTTTAGAGGCTATGATTATTTTCATCATTGTGTCAAGAGATATAGTACTAAAACACTTGAGTGTCTCTCTTGATCCTAGGTCCTTGCCGAGTTGTGCAGACTCAGGACAACTGAGCTTTGAAGGAATACGCAGATTTAAAGAGGAGTCCGTAATTTGCTTTCTAATAATCATGATCTTTTCCTCAAAGAAGTTGATGAATTTATTACTGCTGAAGTGAAATCCATCCTCTCTTGGGGAATGCTGCTTTTTAGTTAGCTTTGCGACAGTATCAAAAAGGAATTTCGGATTGTTCTTATTTTCCTCAATTAAGTTGGAGAAATAGGATGATCGAGCAGCAGTAAGGGCTCTTCGATACTGCACGGTACTGTCTTTCCAAGCTAGTCGGAAGACTTCCAGTTTGGTGTGGCGCCATTTCCGTTCCAATTATCTGGAAGCTTGCTTCAGAGCTCGGGTATTTTCTATACCAGGGAGCTAGTTTCTTATGAGAAATGTTTTTAGTTTTTAGGGGTGCAACTGCATCTAGGGTATTGCGCAAGGTTAAATTAAGTTCCTCAGTTAGGTGGTTAACTGATTTTTGTCCGCTGACGTCCTTGGGTAGACAGAGGGAGTCTGGAAGGACATCAAGGAATCGTTGTTGTCTGTGAATTTATAGCACGACTTTTGATGTTCCTTGGTTGGGGTCTGAGCAGATTATTTGTTGCAATTGCAAACGTAATACAATGGTGGTCCGATAGTCCAGGATTATGACGAAAAACATTAAGATCCACAACATTTATTCCAAGGGACAAAACTAGGTCCAGAGTATGACTGTGACAGTGGGTAGGTCCAGAGACATGTTGGACAAAACCCACTGAGTCGATGATGGCTCCGAAAGCCTTTTGGAGTGGGTCTGTGGACTTTTCCATGTGAATATTAAAGTCACCTAAAATTTGATTATTATCTGCTATGACTACAAGGTCCGATAGGAATTCAGGGAACTCAATGATGAACGCTGTATATGGCCCAGGAGGCCTGTAAACAGTAGCTATAAAAAATGATTGAGTAGGCTGCATAGATGTCATGACTAGAAGCTCAAAAGACAAATTATTTATTCATTTTTTGTAAATTGAAATTTGCTATTGTAAATGTTAGCAACACCTTCTCCTTTGCGGGATGCACGGGGGCTATGGTCACTAGTGTAGCCAGGAGGTGAGGCCTCATTTAACACAGTAAATTCATCAGGCTTAAGCCATGTTTCCGTCAGGCCAATCACATCAAGATTATGATCAGTGATTAGTTAATTGACTATAATTGCCTTTGATGTGAGGGATCTAACATTAAGCGGTAGTGGTCGATAAGGGCCCTGTCGTTCCATCCCGCTCCTGCGGCCAGGGTCCGAAATTCCAAGGCGAACTCCTGGGTGCTCCTCATCCCCTGCCTCAGGTGGAAGAGACGTTCACATGTCGCTCTACCCTCGGGCAGGTGGTCGAAGACTGCCCGGAAGTGGTGGGCGAACTCCTCGAAGTCGTCCGACGCCGGCATCTCCTTCTCCCCACACGGCGTTAGCCCACTCCAGAGCTCTCCCTGAGAGGCATGAGACAAGGGCGAACACCTTCTCCCTTCCCGTGGGAGCCGGGTAAACGGTGGCCAGGTATAGGTCCAGCTGTAGCAGGTAACCCTGGCACACAAAATAATGTACAACAACACAATACCACAGGTTCAAAACAATGCCCAGAAAAAAACTGCCTGACGTGTCACACAATAAACGTCACAAACAATTACACACACAGACATGGGGGGGGATCAGAGGATAATATACACGTAGAGTGATGAGGGGATGTAAACCAGGTGTGCGGGAAAACAAGACAAAACAAATGGAAAATGAAAGGTGGAGCATCGATGGCTAGAAGAACGGTGACTTCGACCACCAAGCGCCGCCCGAACAAGGAGACGAGCTGACTTCGGCGGGAGTCGTGACATCAATATACACATCAATAACACACATCAATATACACATCAATCAATACACATCAATATACACATCAATATACACATCAATCAATACACATCAATATACACATCAATCAATACACATCAATATACACATCAATCAATACACATCAATAATACACATCAATATACAAATCAATAATACACATCAATATACAAATCAATATACACATCAATCAATACACATCAATATACACATCAATCAATACACATCAATATACACATCAATCAATACACATCAATAATACACATCACAATACACATCAATAATACACATCAAAATATACATCAATATGCACATCAATAATACACATCAATAATACACATCAATATACACATCAATCAATACACATCAATACACAGAGATTATTCCATAAGTAAAAAAACTCAAGCAGATTTACCAAACTCAGTGGAGATCAAAGGGATCTCCAGAGTTCTCCATCTCTGAGATCGGGTCTGGTGTCTCGTACGTCTGGAACAATGAAGTAAGGTACGGCGGAGGTTTATGCAGGATGGCGGTATAAACTAAAAGAGTGCAATGCATCGACAAATGAGACTTCAGAGAGGGCCACCCTAATTTCTGATACAGAATGCAGTGATGTGTACTGAAACTGTCGTCCTTAATAAAGTGCAGTGATGTGTACTGAACCTGTCGCCCTTAATAAAGTGCAGTGAGGTGTACTGAACCTGTCACCCTTAATAAAGTGCAGTGATGTGTACTGAACCTGTCACCCTTAATAAAGTGCAGTGAGGTGTACTGAACCTGTCGACCTTAATAAAGTGCAGTGAGGTGTACTGAACCTGTCGCCTTAATAAAGTGCAGTGATGTGTACTGAACCTGTCACCCTTAATAAAGTGCAGTGATGTGTACTGAACCTGTCACCCTTAATAAAGTGCAGTGATGTGTACTGAACCTGTCACCCTTAATAAAGTGCAGTGATGTGTACTGAACCTGCCGCCCGTAATAAAGTGCAGTGAGGTGTACTGAACCTGTCGACCTTAATAAAGTGCAGTGAGGTGTACTGAACCTGTCGCCCTTAATAAAGTGCAGTGAGGTGTACTGAACCTGTCGCCCTTAATAAAGTACAGTGATGTGTACTGAACCTGTCGCCCTTAATAAAGCGCAGTGAAGTGTACTGAACCTGTCGACCTTAATAAAGTGCAGTGAGGTGTACTGAACCTGTCGCCCTTAATAAAGCACAGTGAGGTGTACTGAACCTGTCACCCGTAACAAAGTGCAGTGAGGTGTACTGAACCTGTCGCCCTTAATAAAGTGCAGTGAGGTGTACTGAACCTGTCGACCTTAATAAAGTGCAGTGAGGTGTACTGAACCTGTCGCCCTTAATAAAGTGCAGTGAGGTGTACTGAACCTGTCGCCCTTAATAAAGTACAGTGATGTGTACTGAACCTGTCGCCCTTAATAAAGCGCAGTGAGGTGTACTGAACCTGTCGCCCTTAACAAAGTGCAGTGAGGTGTACTGAACCTGTCGCCCTTAATAAAGTGCAGTGAGGTGTACTGAACCTGTCGCCCTTAATAAAGCACAGTGAGGTGTACTGAACCTGTCACCCGTAACAAAGTGCAGTGAGGTGTACTGAACCTGTCGCCCTTAATAAAGTGCAGTGAGGTGTACTGAACCTGTCGACCTTAATAAAGTGCAGTGAGGTGTACTGAACCTGTCGCCCTTAATAAAGCGCAGTGAGGTGTACTGAACCTGTCGCCCTTAATAAAGTACAGTGATGTGTACTGAACCTGTCGCCCTTAATAAAGCGCAGTGAGGTGTACTGAACCTGTCGCCCTTAATAAAGCACAGTGAGGTGTACTGAACCTGTCGCCCTTAATAAAGTGCAGTGAGGTGTACTGAACCTGTCGCCCTTAATAAAGTGCAGTGAGGTGTACTGAACCTGTCGCCCTTAATAAAGTGCAGTGAGGTGTACTGAACCTGTCACCCTTAATAAAGCGCAGTGAGGTGTACTGAACCTGTCGCTCTTAATAAAGCACAGTGAGGTGTACTGAACCTGTCGACCTTAATAAAGTGCAGTGAGGTGTACTGAACCTGTCGCCCTTAATAAAGTGCAGTGAGGTGTACTGAACCTGTCGACCTTAATAAAGTGCAGTGAGGTGTACTGAACCTGTCGCCCTTAATAAAGTGCAGTGAGGTGTACTGAACCTGTCGCCCTTAATAAAGCACAGTGAGGTGTACTGAACCTGTCGCCCTTAATAAAGTGCAGTGCGCTATGATAAACAGTGTCCAATGACTTCAATACAGTGGCAGCTGCATTCATATAGACAATATCACCATAATCTATGACCGGTATGAACGTCGACTGAATTATTTGTTTTCTGCTAGTTAATGAAACCCATGGCTCCCCTATTTGGGTGTCAGTAATTTGGTAAGGGCTGCCCTATCAGAAATGTACATGTTAAAAACGCGTTGGAAATACTATAATTACGCTATAACAAATCTTATAGTTACACAAGTTGATTTGTAACATGCTAAAAATACATTCTACCGCGTCTTTAATTTCACAAACATCTGAGTTTGGAGAGCATTTTCAGTACCTATATAAATATCTATCAAGTAATTTCAAATGCCATGGAACCTGTAAAAATTGCAAACAGAATGTGTTAACCTTCCGGTTATGGGTGTAAAAATCTACTGGAGGAAGAGGAAGTATAGGCCTATGTGACAATACTTCCTCATTTAGGTTTAGTAATTTATCAAAGTATGGCGACCTTGTGTTTCCCCATCGCTATTCTACTAACTCTCCTCCATCAAGCAGGTAAAAGCATTTTCTAAAACATCTGTATAGTGATATTTATTATATTGATTAGACAAATGTCTATAATCTGATTAGTAGGTTAGTAAGTAACAGGCAGTATAATTTGTACTGATTACTCTGCTTATAACCAGTCCAACCAGTGTACTGGTTGTCTAACCGGTCGAATCAGTGGGTGAAAAAGGAAATTATATGATTTACTGAACTTTTAAGTCATGTGTTGTGATGTGTTGAACTTTACCACATTCAAGTAATTCATTGACTTTTAAATTGAAAATATGTAATTAACTTTAGGGCAACATTTTTGGATGATACTGTAGTTTTAAACACATGTTGAAGCTATACACGTGTTTACAAGTAATGAGTAATACAACCATTTTGGGTTGTGATAGTATAGTGATAGTATACCGTACTGTGAGGAAAAGTTCTGTGTCAGTTACAAGAAGGTTACTGACAGGAAACTACGCAACAACGCCATTTGAAGCAAGAAAACTTCTCACTATCGGAAATGCACAGCTCAACTTGTATTCACATGTGTCTGTAAGAATCAACCACAAATATGTGCCCATATGTATATCATCCAAGTTATCTATGCTTTTTGGCAGAATAGGTTGTACTTCCTGTAGTTATACTTCATCATGTTGATTTTACTGAACGGTTTCTGATACTGAACAGTTGATAGTGTGTATCAATCATATCCTAGTTCTTTGCTGTAAAAGTACTTCTGTATGACTTGTAACAAAGGTTGTGACTCTGTTGATCTAAAGGCAGCTGATCTTATTAATGGGTTAATATTTAAACTGTTTAGCAAATAGGGCGTATTGTTACGTCCGTCGATGAATGAATTAGACTAAAGCGCAGCGTGGAAAGTGTTCATGATATGCAATGCTGAAACACCGACAAAACAACCAAATATAAAGGAACGTAAAGTTCTGCAGGGCTCTACAGCTACTGTGTAAAAACAAGATCCCACAAACTCAGGTGGAAAACAGGCTGCCTAAGTATGATTCCCAATCAGAGACAACGATAGACAGCTGCCTCTGATTGGGAACCATATCCGGCCAACAAAGAAATAGAAAACTAGAATGCCCACCCAAATCACACCCTGACCTCACCAAATAGAGAAATACACAGGCTCTCTCAGGTCAGGGCATGACACATATAGAAACATTCCTGCCCAAACTACAAGCCTGCAAATTGGATCATTACGATGTGTCAGTCAGTTTGGCTATTTGCAAAAACAATCCATTTCCACATATTCCTTTAAGAGGTTGCGTTGCTAAATTCATATATCCTACTGCTGTATTTGTCACATTGTTTGATGGGCTTTTTCATCTTTTTTTACATGACGTATTCTGTGTGTTTATTTCAGAGCCCAGTGCTGAGACCTCTGTGTTTGTGCTGAAGGGACAGGATGTTCGCCTGAATGTCCAGACAAATGTTCAACTGAAAGAAGATGTTGATGTGCTATATTGGAAGTTTGACACATCAGTCAATGTTGTAAAGTACCCCCCAAAAGTTACCTTTGAAAGGTACCGAGGTAGGGCTGAATGTAGTGAGGAAGACTTCTCTCTGCTACTGAAGAACCTCCAGGAAGAAGACAGTGGACTTTATGAAGCAGTAGTGACTGGTAACAATGACAGAAACGTTGCTAAATACTTGATAAAAGTCCAAGGTATGTCTGACAGTTTTTCTATTTTTTCACAGTTTAATTAAACAAGCTAAACATGGTGTACAGGTTAAATGCATATTCATTGGGACTCTAGCTCATGTACTCAGGTTAATAAACAAACAATAAAGGAATTATATTTGTTTTCAGAGAGAGTTGAGCCTCCAGTCCTGACAGTGGACTCTGTCTCCTCCATCAATGGCACCTGTAACGTGACTGTGGCCTGCAGAGGTCAGAACACCTCTGTCAACTCCAGCTGTAACAGCAGCACCTGCTCTCAGGTGGGAGGAGAGAGAAGAAGGGCTGAGACAACCACTGTCCCCCTGCTCTCTGTCTATGTGGCAGGGGGTTCCATCATCTGTAACCACAGCAACCAAGTCAGCTGGGCCAACGACACCAAGGAGATCAAAACAATTTGTCTGGAAAAAGGTAAGACAGATTTATACAAACACCGTGCACACACACACGCTCACACACACACACACACACACACTCACACACACACACACACACACACACACACACACACACACACACACACACACACACACACACACTAGACTAGATGTTATATGCTGACGTATGTTGACGTTTAGATTTTGATGTCATTGTAATTCCAAAACCAGAGCGGGACAAGGAGGACCATAACTACGCTGTCACAGTCGGGATGCCAGGTCCCATCATCCACGTCATCATCATCTTTGTTGGATGCGCCTTGATTGGTTGGTGAAAGCTAAATAAAGGTAAGCTCACTGTTCTTGCTTATTACAGAAACCGTACAGTTGTGAATAAAACGGTTCCCTGGAGTAGGGAAGGAGGTATAACATACTCAGGAGAGTCAACAACCAATCCTATTCACCTGAAGCAAACTGAAATCGTGCCCAACGTGCCAATGGATGCCAAGCCCACCCTCGGAAGCCCCACAATTCTGGCTATAATACCGGGGCTCGCATCCATTTCCAAAATTCATTACAGCACTTTAGTAAGCCCAAACCCCCTGACTGCACAAGGCCAAAATATGTTATACCACATTCTCTCCTTCAGGGAACAGTACTTATATTCATAACTGTACATTCCCTTTCAGACGGTCACTCGGTATAAAACATGCAGACATACAATCAAGCCCCAAGCCGGCTCAGACGGTACCAAACTAGGAGACCCGCCCAAGCACCCACAGGTTCCACCGGATCCAAAAAGGGTCACAGAAACCACCTTTTCCCCCTACCTTAATACTTACCAGAGAAGCCTGAATTGTCAGTACCTCATGGGGCCTGAACTGTCAGAGCCCTATATAACAAACCAGAACCTGCTACAACACGGTTATGTATACCGACACGCTGCCTCTGCAGCCCAAGTCCCCAGACCCCACCGTTCCAAGAATAACACTAACTTTGTGAGCCTAAAATGTCAGAACTCGTACAAGGAACCGCAAGTCCAAAACAACAGAACACCAAGTCATGACTTGGTAAAACGCACGCGCACTGCATTAGTGTCAAGTAGTGTCACTGAAACCCACAGGACACCTGCAGTAACCTTGGAAGGGTGTACCCGCACACTGCCACGGCAGCCCAATGCTCAAACCCACAGGGAATTGTGGCAACCCGGATAAATGTGTTCTGTCTGCTGCAGCACATCAAGGCAGCCAAAGGCTTAAACCCACAGGGAAACTGTGATAAACCGAATAAATGTTGCCTGACATCAACCATGACGACCCAACATTTTCCATACACACAAAAAGTTTTTTTCTCTCAAATGCCTTGCACAAATATGTTTACATCCTGTTAGTGAGCATTTCTCCGTTTCCAAGATAATCCATCCACCTGACAGGTTTGGTATATCAAGAAGCTGATTAAACAGCATGATCATTACACAGGTGCACCTTGTGCAGGGGACAATAAAAGGCCACTCTAAAATGTGCAGTTTTGTCACACAACACAATGCCACAAATCAAGTTTCAGGTTGAGGAGTGTGCAATTGGCATGCTGACTGCAGGAATGTCCACCAATGTAATTGTAGAGAATTTGTCAGTACGTCCAACCGGTCTCGCAATGTGTTTGGCGTTGTGTGGGTGAAAGGTTTGCTGAGTTATTTGTACTTTTTTATGGATCCCCATTAGCTGCTGTCAAGGCAGCTGCTACTCTTCCTGGGTAGTTCTTGTATGCATGTGTCTGTGCCAATGTTTGTGTTGCTTCACAGACCCCGCTGTTCCATAAGGTTTTTTTAATCAGTTTTTTAAATATAATTTTACTGCTTGCGTCAGGTACTTCATGTGGAATAGAGGTCCATGTAGTCATGGCTCTGTGTAGAACAGTGTGCCTCCCATAGTCTGTTCTGGTCGTGGGGACTGTGAAGAGATCTCTTGTGGCATGTCTTGTGCAGTATGCATGGGTGTCCGAGCTGTGTGCCAGTAGTTTAGACAGACTCTCATATATAAAAGTAGTGATGAAGTCAATCTCTCTTCCACTTTTAGCCAGGAGAGATTGACATGCATATTATCGATATTAGCTCTCTGTGTACATCCAAGAGCCAGCCGTGCTGCCCTGTTTTGATCAATTTACAATTTTCCTGAGTCCTTTTTTGTGGCACCTGACCACACGACTGAACAGTAGTCAAGGTGCAACAAAACTAGGGCTTTTAGGACCTGCTTTGTTGATAGTGTTGTTAAGAAGGCAGAGTATCGCTTTATTATAGACAGGCTGCTCCCCATCTTAGCTACTAAATCTTAGCTACTAAATCTTCGCTACTAAATGTCTTTTTTGCTCGCTTCGAGGCAAGCAACACTGAAGTATGCACAAGAGCACCAGCTGTTCTGGATGACTGTCTGATAACTCTCTCGGTAGCCGATGTGAACAAAACCTTTAAATAGGTCAACATTCACAAAGCCGCTGGGCCAGATGGATTACTAGGACGTGTACTCAAAGCATGTGCAGACCAACTGTCAAGTGTCTTCACTGACATTTTCAACCTCTCCCTGACCGAGACTGTAAACCTTCAAGCAGACCACCATAGTCCCTGTGCCCAAGGAAGCTAAAGTAACCTGCCTAAATGATTACCGCCCCGTGGCACTCATGGAGCAGTTGCCATGAAGTGCTTTGAAAGGCTGGTCATGGCTCACATCAACAGCATCCAACAGATCCACAGATGACGCAAACTCAATCGCACTCCACACCGCCCTTTCTCACCTGGACAAAAGGAACACCTATGTGAGAATACTGTTCATCGACTACAGCTCAGCGTTCAACACCATAGTGCCCAAGAAGCTCATCACTAAGCTAAGGACTCTCGCACTAAACACTTCCCTCTGCAACTGGATACTGGACTGCCTGACGGGCCGCCCCCAGGTGGTAAGACTAGGCAACAATACGTCTGCCACGCTGATCCTTAACACTGTGGCCGCTCAGGGGTGTGTACCGAGTCCCCTCCTGTATTCCCTGTTCACCTACGACTGTGTGGGCAAACATGACTCCAACACCATCATTTAGTTTGCTGACGACACAACAGTGGTAGGCCTGATCACAGACAACGATGAGACGGCCTACAGGGAGGAGGTCAGTTAACTGGCAGTGTGGTGCCAGGACAACAACCTCTCCCTCAACGTAAGCAAGACAAAGGAGCTCATCGTGGACTACAGGAAAAGGTGGTCTGAACAGGCCCCCATTAACATCGACGGGGCTGTAGTGGAGCGGGTTGAGAGCTTCATGTTCCTTGGTGTCCACATCACCAATGACTGATCTTGTTCCAAACATACCAAGACAGTCGTGAAGAGGGCATGACAAAACCTTTTCCCCCTCAGGAGACTGAAAAGATTTGGCATGGGTCCCCAGATCCTCAAAAGGTTCTACAGCTGCACCATTGAGAGCATCCTGACCGGTTGCATCACCGCCTGGTATGGCAACTGCTCGGCATCTGACCGTAAGGCGCTAAAGAGGGTAGTACGAATGGGCCAGTACATCACTGGGGCCAAGCTTCCTGCCATCCAGGACCTATATAATAGGCGGTGTCAGAGGAAAGCCCATAAAATTGTCAGAGACTCCAGTCACCCAAGTTAAAGACTGTTTTCTCTGCTACCTCATAGCAAGCGGTACTAGAGCGCCAAGTCTAGGACCAAAAGGCTCCTCAACAGCTTCTACCCCCAAGCCATTAGACTGCTGAACAATTCATAAAAATCTCCACCGCACAATTTACATTGACCCTTTTGTCTTGTACACTGATTGTCTTGTACACTGCTGCTACTCGCTGTTTGTTTGTTACCTATGCATAGTCACTTCGCCCCCACCTACATGTACAGATTACCTCAACTAGCCTGTACTGCACACTGACTCGGTACCGGTGCCCCCTGTATATTGCCTCGTTATATTTTATTCCTATTGTGTTACTTTTAATTATTACTTTTTGTTTTTGCCTACTTGGTAAATATTTTCTTCTTCTTGAACTGCACTGTTGGTTAAGGGCTCGTAAGCATTTCACGGTAAAGTCTACACTTGTATTCGGTGCATGTGGCAAATAAAGTTGGATTTGATTCGATCAATATGTTTTGACCATGACAGTTTACAATCTAGGGTTACTCCAATCAGTTTAGTCATCTCAACTTGCTCAATTTCCACATTATTTATCCAATATTTAGTTGAGGTTTTTCGGGTTTACTGAGTGTTTTGTTCCAAATACAATGCTTTCAGTTTTAGAAATATTTAGGACTAACTTATTCCTTGCCACCTACTCTGAAACTAACTGCAGCTCTTTTTTGAGGGTTTTCAGTCATTTCAGTCGCTGTAATAGCTGACATGTAAAGTGTTGAGTCATCCGCATACATAGACTCTCTGGCTTTACTCAAAGTCAGTGGCATGTCATTAGTAAAAATGGAAAAAGCAAGGGGCCTAGACAGCTGCCCTGGGGAATTCCTGATTCTAACTGGATTATATTTGAGAGGCTTCCATTAAAGAACACCCTCTGTGTTCTGTTAGACAAGTAACTCCTTATCCACATTATAGCAGGGTGTTTAAAGCCAAAACACATACGTTTTTCCAGCAGCAGACTATGATCAATAATGTCAAAAGCTGCACTGAAGTCTAACAAGACAGCCCCCACAATCATTTTATCATCAATTTCTCTCAGCCAATCATCAGTCATTTGTGTAAGTGCTGTACTTGTTGAGTGTTCTTCCCTATAAGCATGCTGAAATTCTGTTGTCAGTTTGTTTACTGTAAAATACCATTGTATCTGGTCAAACCAAATGTTTTCTAGAAGTTTACTAAGAGTTGGTAACAGTTTTAGCCAGTAAAGGGGGCTTTACAATTCTTGGGTAGCGGAATGACTTTAGCTTCCCTCCAGGCCTGAGGGCACAGCTCTCTAGTAGGCTTAAATTGAAGATGTGTCAAATAGGAGTGGCAATATCGTCTTCTATTATCCTCAGTAATTTTCCATCCTGATTGTCAGAACCTGGTGGCTTGTCATTGTTGATGATAGACAGCAATAATTTTTTCACCTCGTCCACACTGACTTTACGGAATTCAAAAGTACAATTCTTGTCTTTCATAATTTGGTCAGATATACTTGGATGTGTAGTGTCAGCGTTTGTTGCTGGCCTGTCATCCCTAAGTTTGCTCATCTTGCCAATGATAAAGTCATTAAAGTAGTTTGCAATATCAGTGGACTTTGTGATGAATGAGCCATCTGATTCAATGAATGATGGAGCCGAGTTGGCTTTTTTCCCCAAAATGTCATTTAAGGTGCCCCAAAGCTTTTTACTGTCATTCTTTATATCATTTCTCTTTGTTTCATAGTGTGGTTTATTTTATTTTTTTAATTTAGTTACATGGGGCGGCAGGGTAGCCTAGTGGTTAGAGCGTTGGACTAGTAACCGGAAGGTTGCGAGTTCAAACCCCCCTGTCGTTCTGCCCCTGAACAGGCAGTTAACCCACTAGGCCCACTAGGCTGTCATTGAAAATAAGAATTTGTTCTTAACTGACTTGCCTGGTTAAATAAAGGTAAAAAAGTTTGCCTATCATTTGGGCTGCCAGACTTAACCAACCTTTGCCTCATCAAAACATAGAATGCCCACAACCCCCCCCCCCCCCCCACAAAGGTGCGTACTCCGGCCACAAGGGGGAGGGTCTGGGTGGGCATCTATCCGCGGTGGCGGCTCTGGTGCTCTGGTGGCGCCTCTAGAGCGGGGACCCTCGTAGCGGGCCCCGGACTGGGGCGACTCTGGAAGCTCCGGGCTGGAGGGCGACTCTGGCGACACACAGCCAGTACAGGACTCACCAGGCTGGGATACGGCCCGGATACACTGGGCCGTGGAGGCGCACTGGCACTCGAGCGCAGAACCATACCCGGCCAAACACAAAGAAATAGAAAACATAGAACACAAAACATAGAATGCCCACTCCAACTCACGCCCTGACCAAACCAAAATAGAGACATTAAACGGTAGGTCAGGGCGTGACAACACCACAGACAGATCACCACAGATCATCAACATATGAATCACTACAAAACGTATTGTAGGACCTTTTATACAGTATAAACTTTGGTTTTCCTAGGCTATTATATTGTGATCACTATGTATTTGGATACTGCTATAAAGCACAATTCTGCAGCATTAGTAAAGATGTGATCAATACATGTTGATGAAAACTTTGGTTTTCCTAGATATGGCTATTATATTGTGATCACTACATCATATGTATTTGGATACTGCTATAAAGCACAATTCTGCAGCATTAGTAAAGATGTGATCAATACATGTTGATGGCTTAATTCCTGTGCTGTTTGTAACTACCCTGGTAGGTTGACTGACAACCCTGATCCAGGTTGCAGGCACTGGTTACAGTTAAGTTTTTTCCTGAGTGGGCAGCTTGATGATAGCCAGTCAATATTTAAATCACCCAGAAAATATATTTCTTTGTTGATATCATATACATTATCAATCATTTCACACATATTATCCAGATACTGACTGTTAGCACTTGGTGATCTATAGCAGCTTCCCACCAGAATGGGCTTTAGATGAGGACAGATGAACCTGTAGCCATATTACTTTAACAGTATTTAACATTAGATCGTCTCTAGGCTTTACAGGAATGTGGTCCTGAATATAGACTGCAACACCGTCCCCGTTGGCATTCATGAATATGAATGTCATCTGCTACAAGCAAGTTATTGACTTCATGGACCTTGTTTCTTAATATGGGCTATTTTTAGCACTTTTCTGGGTTGCTTGATTGTTTTTAATGCTTTACTGGGAAGCTTACCAGAGGTAGACTTACTCACGTTATTTACATTAGAGCTGATAGTGCAGGGTGAGCTGCATAATGTGGTCTTCCTACTATTGCACATGGCCTCAGTGCTAACAGTGTAACTCTGGTTCATAGGCTCATGATTACGGCTTACAGTAGCTGTAGGATAAACAGATGTATTCGGTGAAATTAGGGGTACATACATTAAATGACTTACATTGTGTTTACCAATGCCTCTAAGATCACGTACATTTGATGCAGCATTATGACAACTCATTGTCACAATGGTAGGGATTAACTGAGCTGGTCCTGGATCATTTACCAGTCATTGTTTCAACGCAGACGAGACATGCGTGGACAGAGTCCAGGAGTCAAGATGATTTGGATGGACTGTTGTTACAGAATGGAGGACTGGGTAACTAACAGAATGGAGGACTGGGGAACTAACAGGATGTTGTTACAGAATGGAGGACTTGGTAACTAACAGGATGTGTCATTCCTGTAGAGTATCTTCTGTTTCCAGAAGGTGTTAAAGTTGTCGATAAAAGTGACTTTTAGCCAGATGTGTAATGCCACCAGTCTGCCGAATATTTCACACTTTCTTTTTCACATGTAGTCATGTTTCTATGTAGTACTGTGCGCCTCCCACAATCTGTTCTGGACTTGGGGACTGTGAAGAGACCTCTGGTGGCATGTCTTGTGCGGTATGCTTGGGTGTCTGAGCTGTGTGCTAGTATTTTAAACAGACAGCTCAGTATCTTTAGCATGTCAACACCTTACAAAGACAAGTAATGATGCAGTCAATCTCTCTCCACTTTGAGCCATGAGAGATTGACATGCATGTCAGTAGCGTTAGCTCTCCGTGTACTTTTAAGGGCCAGCTGTGCTGCCCTGTTCTGAGCCAACTGCAATTTTCACAAATCCTTCTTTGTGGCACCTGACCACACTACTGAACAGTAGTCCAGGTGCACCAAAACCAGGGCCTGTAGGACCTGCCTTGTTGATAGTGTTGTTAAGAAGGTAGAAACCAGGGCCTGTAGGACCTACCTTGTTGATAGTGTTGTTAAACTAGGGCCTGTAGGACCTGCCTTGTTGATAGTGTTGTTAAGAAGACAGAGTAGCGCTTTTGTTTCAATATGTTTTGACCATGACAGTTTACAGTCCAGCATTACTCCACCTTGTCGTGTCTCTACTATTATTAAATTGAAGACTTGTAGTTTTTATCAAAGATTCTCTGTAATTAGTATTACGCGATCAACTGATTAATCATGCACATGTAATTAACTAGGAAGTCAGGGCATTTCCTAAAATGACTTTTCAGATATTTGATCTGATCAATTAGTCTTTGAATTAATGAATTATTTACTTTACCTCACGTTAGTCTCATTTCAAACGTCGTAAATTGTTGGTTATCTGCACAAACCCAGTCTTCACTATGAATCATCCATAAATCAATTGTCAATTCACAGAAATGCATAAACAAACAGTAAATATGGTTACAAGAAATGATAGGAGAATGTGCCCTAGTGGGCTGAACCGGCATGGCGGCTTGTTAGACAAAAGGGAAGTGGGGGTCGACTAAGAAGTCATTACAGAGTGATAATTATAATAATTGAAATGTTAATCCTTTGCACATGAACGCTCACTCATTCGGGAACAATTGCAATCAATCAATATATTTACGCTCAGTGTGTCGTCTTGATTGCTGGTGAAAAGTTTGTTTCTTTTGTAGAATTGTCCGTCTCTCTCCCTCTCTCTGTCTAGGTTATTGGGGATAGTTCAGAGTGACATTCATTCATTTGTTACAGAATGAATGTTTCGGCGGTTGTCGTTCTTCGCGTTCAATGATACCGAATTCCTAGCTGCAGACTAGTAATTAATATCAAAGACTTGTTCTTATTCTGTCGGTATCGATAGTCTAAGAGTTTGACCACGTGGTATGGTTAAAAGGTTCAGCAATGGTCTGCAACCTTTGTCCTCCCCCAATGGAGAAAAACATGGTCTGGTGATAATTTCTCAAAGTTGGGTTTTATTCGGAATGGCAGAAAAGGGCTGTCCCAGGACGCCTGACCCTAACTGGGCTCAGGGGCGGTCCTCTGATTTAGTTAACTCCAATCCCCTTTTTGAGTTTTCCTTCATTAAACAGTCCAAAATCACATTGTACAATTGTGTAAACAGTATCATACTCACTCATTCATCTTATACAACAATTAGATGTAAACCTCATATCTGAGGCTATTATATAAACAGCGTCATGGTAATGTGGCCACACCGTCTCCCATGAGCTTCCCCAAGTTGTAACAAACGGACCAGTTCGTAGCTGGATTCTTCACCGATCTTTTATACTTTCTCCGGAACATGACATTTGTTCGTACCTCAAGTTCTGTGAGTTGGAAGAAATTCCTTTGTGCTCCATGAACATTTACTCTGCCTCTTATACTATGTGGCCATGTAGGCAGGGTCTTCTCAGGAATTTACAACCTCTCTCTGATCACAGCAGCATAGTTGAAGGAGGTTTAGGGTTTAGTGAATGATTTGTCCCAAATACAATGCTTTTAGTTTTGGAAATATTTAGGACTAACTTATTCCTTGCTACCCATTCTGAAACGAACTGCAGCTCTTTGTTAAGGGGTGCAGTCATTTCAGTTGCTGTAGTAGCTGACGCGTATAGTGTTGAGTCATCCGCATACAAGAAATTCCCACATATTTTGAGCACTTGTTGTCTGCTTTTCCTTCATTCTGCAGTCTAACTCATCCCAAACCATCTCAATTGGGTTGAGGTCAGGTGATTGTGGAGGCCAGGTCATCTGATGCCCCACTCCATCACTCTCCTTCTTGATCAAATAGCCCGTACTCCGCCTGGAGGTTTGTTGGTGTCCTGTTGAAAAACAAATGATTGTCCTACTAAGCGCAATCAGATTGGATGGCGTATCGCTGCAGAGTGCTGTGGTAGCCATGCTGGTTAAGTGTGCCTTGAATTCGAAATAAATCACAGATAAATCATTGGTCGTTGACTCCCTAGTATGTTATACCTCGTGAGCGACTGAAAGTTAACACATTATATTAATTAAACTTTTGTGAAAACGGTTGAAAACAGGATGTAGTAATTTCACATTATTTATATTCATAGCTCATTTTATTGTATTTTTATGTAGTTGATTTAAAGGTGACAAAGTGGAAATTATAATCACAGAGTATGCTATATTCAGGGTAAGATACCATATATATTTAACACCACTGATACTGTGTCATTGTTGATGCCATTTTTAAAAATGCAGTTAGTGGAAAATGTATACATTCTAAAATGCTGAGAAATTCATGTTAATTTCTTATATTATAGAGCATTGAACCACTGAGAAATATTTAATTAATTGATTTGAGGTGATTAATGACCTTGTTTTATAACCGGGTCACCGTTCATAAATTCACAGTGAAAATGTTACTGTATGTTTTTATTCTCCAGACTCCAGGTAACAGTCATGTAGGTGGTGAAGAGCAGGAATCTCCAGGTCCAGCATCACCCTCCATCTACAGTATGGTGGGACTACCCCAACCCCAGCCTATGAACCATTCCACCATGATGGGAGACCAGTCTCCACCTGAGGACTTCCCCATGACCTCCATGACCATGCCTGAGAGTTTAAATGCTACTGTATGGTGGGGGAAAAAGAGAAGCAAACAATAATCAGGAATTTTAACATCATCTTAGACCAGGATTCTATCACATAGCTTTTTGTCAGCTATACACCTTTGAAGGCAATGTTCCCGCGTTCACTGAGAAAACATTCAATTCAGTTCAGTCGGGAAATTGTGTTTAAATGTACATAGCTGACAAACCATGATCAAATTGAATCTTGGCCTAAGACCGCGTAATATCTGTGCTGTAGCGTGATTGAAATTTAAAGGCAATGTACCTGCTTGTGTGGGGACTGCATCGGTAAACTCTGCAAATGTCGGCTCAATCGGAAATGACCTTTACATTTCTATCGTGCTACAATTCGGATATTCTTCCAAACAACGATCAACTACAGATGAAGGATCTTAATTTGACCACACTGTTGTTGCAGGAAATGCAAACTTGTAGTGCATTCGAGGTTTAAAAATGCTTCTAAAGTTTGGAATTTACACTTTAAAATATCAAACTTGATTTGCCAATACAAAAAATCTAAAACCTACACAAACATTTTCATTCATTATATCCCCATAATCCTGATGCTTCAGGATATTTTCCTGCTGTGAGAAACTGGTCAAATTAAGATCCTACATCTGTAAGCACAGCTGTCTTTGAAAATGTTAAATATATTTTTTTTTCCCTTGTAAATTTTTTTTAACCATCATGACGGTAGTATGCTGTAAAAGTACAGAAAAATAAGTGAACATTTCAAATTATTCATCATAGTGGGTATTAAACAGAAACAAATCATTAATCATAGTGGGTATTAAACAGAAACAAATCATTAATCATAGTGGGTATTAAACAGAAACAAATCATTAATCATAGTGGGTATTAAACAGAAACACATCATTCATCTTAATGGGTATTAAACAAAAACAAATCATTTATCATAGTGGGTATTAATCAGAAAAAAAGAATGTGTAATGGTCGGTATTAAACAGAAACAAAACTTTCATCATGGTGGGTACTAATCAGAAACAAATGAGCCAAAAACATGTGATACTGTATAGTCAGATATTCTTATATCATGTTATGCTGTGCATTATACTATGTCATGTAATGCTATATTATGGCAGGCCCTAATAATATGCCTTGAAATGCTATGCTATCTTACATTAGGCTAAAGACATGCTACGGTACTTTGGCGACTGGTAAGTGTTTTTTTCCTTTGGGCTGTATGTTTCAATGTGTAGTTCATACATGCATAATCTATACGCAGAATTAACGTTTTACCTCAATAAGCAACTGTTGTCTGGAAGCTGTGCGGCACCATTTTCCCTACATTTACCTCAACGTGCGCCAGCCCGCTAGAAATTCGAGTTTCAGCCAATGAGCTTCAGCCCCTTGCCATTTGAGTGACAGCTAGACACACACAGCAGAGCGAGAGAGAGCAATGAAGTGTTACACATATCTGCACATTTGTTGGAGTAGCACGCAATTTTCAGGTCCCACTTTTGGCTTGTGAGCGTTACTTTCAGAACTACTTCCTAAAAAAATATAACAAATAAAAAAAGAATATCTAAGGTATGTTATTTTTATAGCAACAAATGAAAAGAAAAAGTAAATATTTTTTTAAACGTTTTAAATTACCCAATCTGGTTTACATGTGCAGGCAACATCCTTCTGTTTCTGTGTACATTGTTACATAAAAAGGAACATAATTATTAATCTCATGATTATACTATCTGCTGCTGTATGGGGCGGCAGGGTAGCCTAGTGGTTAGAGTGTTGGATTAGCAGTCGAAAGGTTGCAAATTCAAATCCCCGAGCTGACAAGGTACAAATCTGTCATTCTGCCCCTGAACAGGCAGTTAACCCATTGTTAACTAGGCCGTCATTGAAAATAAGAATTTGTTCTTAACTGACTTGCCTAGTTAAATAAAGGTAACAAATAAAAATTAAACATTGTAAATAATATCGTCACTGTGGGAAGCCCTGTCAATTGTAAAAATACAATAAACATAATTCTGTCACTCGTGGGCTTAAATCAGTGTTGTTTGTAGAATGTATCCCTGATGTAGAGGGTGATGACAGCAGAGATCATGATGACCAGCCTCACAGACACCAGGAGGATCTTCCACGCCAGCAGGGGGAGTCACTGGGTTACAACAGTTAGACATTATGTTACAGTTCCTCTAGTCCAGCACGTCAGACAAAAGGGTTTGGACACTTCCATTTCAATTCCAGTCAATACATAGAGTAAACCAAATTCCAATTCCTAATTCTCCTAATTGAAAAGCATTGAAATTAACTGGAATAGAAATGGAATTGACCTGCTAGACACTTCAACACTTCAACAATTAACCCTGAGTTTACAGTTCCTGTAATGTGCATAGTTCCTACAATAATGTGTGCTCTTACTTTCAATATGAATCATTATTAAAGATGGGGCAGTGGGGCAAAAAAGTATTTAGTCAGCCAACAATTGTCCACGTTCTCCCACTTAAAAAGATGAGAGAGGCCTGTAATTTTCATCATAGGTACACTTCAACTATGACAGACAAAATGAGAAAAAAATCCAGAAAAAAATAATTGTATTTCACGTATGTTCCATTCCGAGAACAAATAACTTTTCCAGAAGTGTCATTCTAAAGCATTATAAATATGTAAATACGTGTGGATTTGATTAGCGCTTTGATCGGCATGAGGCCTGATGAGCCTTTAAGAGCCCAAGCCAGAGAAAAGCCCAAATGATTCTGTTGTTATCCAATGCATAGCCTATAATATACTGTGTAGGCTACCGCACATTACGTACAACAGAAAAGCCCATTGTAATGCTCCGGGTGTCGTGGGTGTGGAGTCAAATGCAGGAGACAAAGAGTTCAATGCTGCGTGTCTTTTAATCGCACCAATGCACCACAGGGTGCTCACAAAAACGTTACGTTCCCAAAACACAGGGAATCAAAATGTACAATGGGAAACAATCCCGACCGGACACTAACACGTGCCTATACCACAGAGCCGAAGGTTTACATAGAAATAATCCCGCACAACAACCAGGCGGGCCGGCTGTCTAATAAAGACAAACTAATTAAACATTCACAGGTGCTACCACTCAACATACAAGGAGGGGAAGGAAAAACAATCAGTGGCAGCTAATAGGCCGGTGACGACGACCGCCGAGCGCCACCTGCCCGGGAAAGGGAAACACCCTCGGTCGGACTCGTGACACCCATAGATATAGCTATGCTCTCTTGGGTAAATAAATGGAACATCTTCAGTAATCTTTGAGTGTAGATTGTATTACTGTATTGTATTATATGGACTGGAATTACGGACCTCATTCAAACCATGAAGCAGGGAGAGAACATGTGATTCTGGTGCAACACATGCCGCCTACAAAGTTACAATTATAAGCTATCAAATTTGATTTTAATTTAGAAATATAATAGGGCCTATTATACATTTTTATAATTAGCAGGCTGACATGTAAATACCTTTAGTAATATTTCCCCCAATGTTGTGCGACGTGTGCATTAGCGTGTCTCCTTTAAATCTCTATTGTTGCTTCAATCCTTCTTTGCTTTCAACAGTTAAATGAAATACGTTTCGTTGTCCTTATCTTCATCAGTGTAATGAATAATGATTAATAATATGGGACTAGTATAAGATGCTGACAACTATCACTTCTCTTCACAAGTATTGAATGGTTATGGGTCTGAATAGATGACTGCAATAGCCTACCGCCATCGCGTGTTCTCTTCTTTCAAACACCCCGTGAGTGCTATTGGCTGATGTATTTAACATTCAGCATTCCTCTTCGAATAGTCTATATACACACTACAAATTAAGTGGACATCTCAATCCAAAATCATGGGCATGAATATGGACTTGGTCCCCCTTTTTCTGCAACAATAGCCTCCACTCTTCCAGGGAGGCCTTCCACTAGATGTTAGAAAATTGCTGACTTACTTCCATTCAGCCACAATAGCATTAGTGAAGTTGGGCACTGATGTTGGGCGATTAGGCCTGGCTCGCAGTCGGCATTCCAATTAATCCCAAAGGTGTTCGATGGGGTTGAGGTCAGGGCTCTGTGCAGGCCAGTCAAGTTCTTCTACACCGATCTCGACAAACCATTTCTGTACGGATCTCGCTTTGTGCACGGGAGCATTGTCATGCTGAAACAGGAAAAGGCTTTCCCGAAAGTGTTGCCACAAAGTTGGAAGCGCAGAATCGTCTAGAATGTAATTTTATGCTGTAGCGTTAAGATTTCCCACTGTAACTAAGGGCCCAAACCAAACTTTACAGTTGCCACTATGCATTTCGGGCAGGTAGTGTTCTCCTGGCATCCGCCAAACCCAGATTAATCCGTCGGACTGACAGATGGTGAAGCGTGATTCATCACTCCACAGAACGCGTTTCCACTTCTCCAAAGTCCAATGGTGGCAAGCTTTACACCACTCCAGCTGACGCTTGGCATGGCACATTGGTGATCTTAGGCTTGTTTATGACAGATTATGTGGAAATGGGAAGACAACTGTGAATAATGTTGGTAATGTATGTTGTCAACAACAGTGATATTTGAAGCATGACACTGGTATAAGACATTACAGGTACTGTGACCAATTAAGAGGCACAAATACCATTACTACTCACTGGGGAAGTGGGTATCACTATCTTGGAAAATTATTAATAGAGGGCGTGTATTAGAGCCATGACAGAGAGGACATCTAAACACATTAGATGCAGTCAAGGGAGGTGCAGAAATAACCACCATTGAAATGTCATAAACATTTTGCAAACTGGATAAAACTGGTCAGCATTTCCCTGCTGACGGAAAATACCAATCTAATTTTTTATTTTTTATTTAACTAGGCAAGTCAGTTAGGTTTGTAGTTTTTCAAGTCTTAGACTATCGAATAGACAGTGTCTGTGGGGTCATATTGCACTTCCTAAGGCTTCCACTAGATGTCAACAGTCTTAAGAACCTTGTTCGATGCTTCCACTATAGAGGAAGGGGGAATGAGGGCTCTTTGAGCCAGGTGTCTGCCAGAGTGGCATGAGCTGATGACGCGCGTTCACATGAGAGTTAGCTTTACATTTCGGAAGACTAAGGAATTCTCTGGATGGAACATTATTGAAGATTTAATCATTATTGAAGACATTATTGAAGATAAAAACATCCTAAAGATTGATTCTATACATCGTTTGACATGTTTTTACGAACTGCAATATGACTTTTCTTCTGAACTTTCGCCTGGACCTGCCTGCGCGTCGTGAGTTTGGATTTGTAAACTGAACGCGCTAACAAAAGGAGGAACTGGGATTCCTGGGAGTGCATTCTGATGAAGATCATCAAAGGTAAGTGAATATTTATAACGCTATTTCTGACTTCTGTTGACTCCAATCTGGCGGAATCTGTATGGCTCTTGATTTGTTGTGTCACGCCCTGACCATAGTTTACTTTGTATTTTCTATGTTTTGATTGGTCAGGGTGTGATCTGAGTGGGCATTCTATGTTTCATGTCTTGTTTGTCTATTTCTATGTTCAGCCTGATATGGTTCTCAGTCAGAGGCAGGTGTTCGTCATTGTCTCTGATTGGGAACCATATTTAGGTAGCCTGGGTTTCACTGTGTGTTTGTGGGTGATTGTTCCTGTCTATGTGTTTTTCACCAGATAGGCTGTTTTAGGTTTTCGTTACGTTCATCACGTTCTTTATTTTGTAGTGTTTGCATTGATTCGTGTTTTACGTTTGTTCATTAAAACATGGATCGCAATCTACACGCTGCATTTTGGTCCGATCCTTGTTCTACCTCTTCATCAGAGGAGGAGACTGAAGAAAACCGTTACAGAATCACCCACCACCAACGGACCAAGCAGCGTGTCAACAGGCAGCAACAGCAGCGAAAAGAGGAGATATATAGTAAGGATTTCTGGACATGGGAGGAAATCCTCGACGGGAGAGGACCCTGGGCTAAACCAGGGGAGTGTAGCCGCACCAAGGTGCAGCAGGAGAAGGAACAGAGGCAGCAGCAGCAGGAGCAGCTGCAGTGGGAGAGGCTGCACCACCTGGAGAAATGGACATGGGAGGAAGAACTGGACGGTAAAGGACCCTGGGCTCAGCCTGGAGAATATCGCCGCCCCAAGGAAGAACTGGAGGCGGCGAAAGCTGAGAGGCGCAGATATGAGGAGGCAGCACGACGTAGCGGATGGAAGCCTGAGAGGCAGCCCCAAAAATTTCTTGGGGGGGGGCTAACAGGGAGTATGGCTACGCCAGGTAGGAGACCTGGGCAGACTCCCTGTGCTTACCGGGGGGCTAGAGAGACCGGACAGGCACCGTGTTATGCAGTGGTGCGCACGGTGTCTCCAGTGCGGGTGCATAGCCCGGTGCGGTATATTCCAGCTCCGCGTGTCTGCCGGGCTAGATTGAGCGTCGAGCCTAATGCCATGAAGCCGGCTCTACGCAGCTGGTCCCCAGTGCGTCTCCTTGGGCCGGTTTACATGGCACCAGCCTTGCGCTCAGTGTCTCCGGTTCGCCTGCATAGTCCAGTGCGGGCTATTCCACCTCGCCGCACTGGCAGGGCGACCGTGAGTATTCAACCAGGTAAGGTTGGGCAGGCTCGGTGCTCAAGAGCTCCAGTGCGCCTGCACGGTCCGGTTTTTCCAGTACCACCTCCACACCCCAGCCCTCCGGTAGCAGCTCCCCGCACCAGGCTTCCTGTGCGTGTCCTCGGCCCAGTACCACCAGTGCCAGCACCACGCATCAGGCCTACAGTGCGCCTCGCCTGTCCAGCGCTGCCAGAGCCTTCCTCCTCTCCAGCGCTGTCGGAGTCTCCCGCCTGTTTAGCGCTGTTAGAGCCTTCCTTCTCTACAGCGCTGCCGGAGTCTCCCGCCTGTTCAGAACTGCCAGTCTGCATAGAGCTGCCAGTCTGCAAGGAGCTGCCAGTCTGCATAGAGCTGCCAGTCTGCAAGGAGCTGCCAGTCTGCAAGGAGCTGCCAGTCTGCATGGAGCTGCCAGTCTGCATGGAGCTGCCAGTCTGCATAGAGCTGCCAGTCTGCAAGGAGCTGCCAGTCTGCAAGGAGCCGCCAGAGCTGCCTTTCTGCAGGATGCCGCCAAAGCTGCCAGTCTGCAAGGAGCCGCCAGAGCTGCCAGTCTGCAAGGAGCCACCAGAGCTGCCAGTTAGCATGGAGCAGCCAGGGCCGCCAGTCAGCATGGAGCAGCCAGGGCCGCCAGTCAGCATGGAGCAGCCAGGGCCGCCAGTCAGCATGGAGCAGCCAGGGCCGCCAGTCAGCATGGAGCAGCCAGGGCCGCCAGTCAGCATGGAGCAGCCAGGGCCGCCAGTCAGCATGGAGCAGCCAGGGCCGCCAGTCAGCATGGAGCAGTCAGTCAGCATGGAGCAGCCGGAGCAGCCAGTCAGCATGGAGCAGCCAGAGCAGCCAGTCAGCATGGAGCAGCCAGAGCTGCCAGTCAGCATGGAGCAGCCAGTCAGCATGGAGCAGCCAGAGCTGCCAGTCAGCATGGAGCAGCCAGTCAGCACGGAGCAGCCAGAGCTGTCAGTCAACCAGACTCTTCCAGATCTGCCAGTCGACCAGACTCTTCCAGATCTGCCAGTCGACCAGACTCTTCCAGATCTGCCAGTCGTCCAGACTCTTCCAGATCTGCCAGTCGACCAGACTCTTCCAGATCTGCCAGTCGTCCAGACTCTTCCAGATCTGCCAGTCGACCAGACTCTTCCAGATCTGCCAGTCGACCAGACTCTTCCAGATCTGCCAGTCGACCAGACTCTTCCAGATCTGCCAGTCGACCAGACTCTTCCAGATCTGCCAGTCGACCAGACTCTCCCAGATCCGCCAGTCGACCAGATTCTCCCAGATCCGCCAGTCGACCAGATTCTTCCAGATCTGCTAGTCGACCAGGATCTGCTGAAACCGCCAGCCAGCCAGGTTCTGGTAGTTTCTACTACCTGCCTGGGCTTCCTCTCAGTGCTGAGCTTCTTCTCAGTGCTGAGCTTCCTCTCAGTGCTGAGCTACCCATCTGTCCCGAGTTACCTCTGTCCCGAGCTGTCCCTCTGTCCCATGTTATCATTGTGGTGGGTAACCTATTTAGGGACGTTTAGGAGGGGGATTAAAACTGTCATGGAGTGGGGTCCACGTCCAGCGCCAGAGCCGCCACCGCGGACAGATGCCCACCCAGACCCTCCCCTATAGGTTCAGGTTTTGCGGCCGGAGTCCGCACCTTGGGGGGGGGGTACTGTCACGCCCTGACCATAGTTTACTTTGTATTTTCTATGTTTTGATTGGTCAGGGTGTGATCTGAGTGGGCATTCTATGTTTCATGTCTTGTTTGTCTATTTCTATGTTCAGCCTGATATGGTTCTCAGTCAGAGGCAGGTGTTCGTCATTGTCTCTGATTGGGAACCATATTTAGGTAGCCTGGGTTTCACTGTGTGTTTGTGGGTGATTGTTCCTGTCTATGTGTTTTTCACCAGATAGGCTGTTTTAGGTTTTCGTTACGTTCATCACGTTCTTTATTTTGTAGTGTTTGCATTGATTCGTGTTTTACGTTTGTTCATTAAAACATGGATCGCAATCTACACGCTGCATTTTGGTCCGATCCTTGTTCTACCTCTTCATCAGAGGAGGAGACTGAAGAAAACCGTTACATGTTGTCTGAGCGCTGTACTCAGATTATTGCGTGGTTTGCTTTTTCCGATAAAAAAAAAAAATCTGACACAGTGGTTGCATTAAGGAAAAGTATATCTCTAATTCTGTGCATAACACTTGTATCTTATGTTAAAGTTTATGATGACTATTTCTGTAAATTGATGTGGCTCTCTGCAAAATCACCGGGTGTTTTGGAAGCAACACATTACTGAATTTAACGCGCCAATGTAACTGAGATTTTTGGATATAAATATGCACTTTATCGAACAAAACATGAATGTATTGTGTAACATGAAGTCCTATGAGTGCCATCTGATGAAGA
This sequence comes from Oncorhynchus mykiss, assembly GCF_013265735.2. Classification (NCBI taxonomy): domain Eukaryota; kingdom Metazoa; phylum Chordata; class Actinopteri; order Salmoniformes; family Salmonidae; genus Oncorhynchus; species Oncorhynchus mykiss. The sequence goes on from NC_048572.1 coordinate 82,259,334, forward strand.
TCATCAAAGGTTAGTGATTCATTTTATCTCTATTTCTACTTTTTGTGACTCCTCTCTTTGGCTGGAAAAATGGCTGTGTTTTTTTGTGAGTAGGTGCAGACATGGGTAACATAATCGCATGGTATGCTTTTGTCGTAAAGCCTTTTTGAAATCGGACACTGTGGTGGGATTAACAACAAGTGTATCTTTAAAATGGTTTATAATACATGTATGTTTGAGGAATTTTAATTATGAGATTTCTGTTGTTTGAATTTGGCACTTTCACTGGATGTTGGTCAGGTGGGACGTTTGCGTCCCATGTACCCTAGAGAGGTTAATACAGCCACAGTGAAAGTCAACATTTAAACAGGGAGGAAAGGGCAGTGAATCGGTCCCAAGGTCAAAGCACCTGTTTTAGGTGTGGGGCTGTTGGTAAAGGGAGTGTGGGATGTAAGGGAGCCTACTGCACTCGCTGCCTTTGGAGAGAATGCTAAGAGGCTGGCCTCTATATGGTCGATTGTGGATCGGCGAGAGGACAGTTTCTATATGGAGGGGGATGTAAGAAGCCTCGTCTCACACAACTTTCTAATAGATACTGGCGCTCAGACATCACTGATTTCTTGCATTGAGAAATTGTCTAGAATTGCAACAGGAAAAAGTATTACATTTAGTGGGGTAGTGGGAAGAATCAAAAGCGATTCGACTAATACCCATGTCTCTGACCATAGGACCAGTAACAATACCCAGATCATTATACATGGCGATGGGTGTGGAACCAATTTTGGGGTTGGATAATCTATGCAAAATGACTGGGGAATGGGTTCTAAAAGGTAACAAGGCAAGCTCAGAAAACCATTTATTTTTTATTTGTTTTATTTTAATTTCCAATGGAGATTGGTAATAGTATATGCAGTAACCGTGGGGATGGATTAAAACACAAACGATTAATGAGTGGAGGGAGGTCAGGGGACTGCCGGTGAACAGAAGTTATCATGTTTTGTTTTGTCTGTAATTAAAACTTTTGTGTTGCTGATTAACATTTGGCAAAGGGAATACTAACGAAATGTACATGTTCTCTTCCAGGAGAGGATGGGGTGTCCCTATCTCTCTCTTTGAAATGTTTCCCGAGGCTGTTGTCTTGGGAGGGTAGTTAGTGAAATTCTGCAGTTTTATTAAATATAAAAGTACCCGGATTCGGGTGTAAAGGGAGCTCCCAATTAAGTAAGACCTGGCCATTTGTTTGTTTTTGCCTTACGTTTTACCACACACACCATCACACAAACATAAGCCACCGGTTATGAATATTTGTTAGTGGTGTTAATGCCGTGTCTCATTTAATTGTGTGCAGTCTTTAATTTAGTTTTAGTAGGTTATTCACGGGTTAGAAAGGATGCACCTTAAAGGGCACACAAATTAAATGTAGTAAGTATCTAATAAGGATTTTGGGTTGCACACATGTAAGTTCTCCAGATAAGAAATGTACTACGAAACCCAATGTAAACCTGGTACACAGAATGTTTCAAATGTCTTTAAATAAGTAGAAGTACAGGGAAAGAAAAGGAAAAGAACATACTCACTTAATCACCCTCGCCAGAAAGCCAAGAGACATTGGGTTAGATTTAACTATAATATGAAGAAGTTGTTGTTGTTTTGGTTTTGTCTTGCTTCAATACAAATCTCACCAAATTGGGTCTGCTGTCTGGTCGGGATTTCTCTGCGAGGGTTAGCCCTCTAACTCCTTGACCCTGTAATTCTGCAGTGAGGTCGCCAATATGATAAGGGAGTATAAACCAATATGCAAAATGGTTTCAACAGTGTGTTGTAATGCTCTTTTACATTTGTCTTATCAATATTGTATTAAGAAAATTGGGAATGTAATAATTAGTGATACGGTGAGTAGTTTGTCTGGATTTCCTGAATCAGAAATGCCCTAACCTGCTCTAGACTGTCCTCTCTCGAAGTTATGGCGATAGTGATTCCAGATGTTATCTAGATGCATGGAAGGGAAAATTCGACAGAGAACAGTGTGAGCCTCACCCCATCTAACCGGCTGAAGTAACGGCGACAATGGCGTTCACTACGGCCCTGTACCACCTCAATTATAATTGTTATATTTTTTTTTACTTTTACCCCTTTTTCTCTCCAATTGGTAGTTACAGTCTTGTCCCATGACTGCAACTCCTGTACAGACATTAGGAGAGGCGAAGGTCGAGAGCCATTAGTCCTCCGAAACTCGACCCTGCCAAGCCGCACTCCCCCTTGACACACTGCACGCTTAACCTGGAAGCCAGCTGCACCAATGTTTCGGAGGAAACACGTACAGATGACGACCGAAGTCAGCATGGAGGCACCCGGCCCTCCACAGGAGTCGATTGGAGCGCAATGGGACAAGGAAATCCAAGGCCGAATAAATCCTCCCCTAACCTTTCGACGACGCTGGGCCAATTGTGTGATGCCTCTTGGGTCTCCCAGACACAGCCGGCTGTGTCACAGCCCAGGATCTAACCCGGGTATGTAGTGATGCCTCAAGCACTTGCCTTAGACCGCAGTGCCTTAGACCGCTGAGCCACTCGTATGGCCTTCCTGCACCACCTAAGACCTACATTTGAAGTTGGAAGTTTACATACACTTAGGTTGGAGTCTTTAAGACTTGTTTTTCAACCACTCCACACATTTCTTGTTAGCAAACGATAGTTTTGGTAAATCAGTTAGGACATCTACTTTGCGCATGACACAAGTAATTTTTCCAACAATTGTTTACAGAGATATTATTTCACTTATAATTCACTGTATCACAGAAGATTACATACACTAAGTTGACTGTGCCTTTAAACAGCTTGGAAAATTCCAGAAAATGACGTCATGGCATTAGAAGCTTCTGATAGGCTAATTGACATCATTTGAGTCCAATGGAGGTGTACCTGTGGATGTATTTCAAGGCCTACCTTCAAACTCAGGGCCTCTTTACTTGACATGGGAAAATCAAAAGAAATCAGCCAAGATAAATTGTAGACCTCCACAAGTCCAGTTCATCCTTGGGAGCAATTTCCAAACGCTTGAAGGACCACGTTCATCTGTCCAAACAATAGTAAGCAAGTATAAACACCATGGGACCATGCGCCGTCATTCCGCTCAGGAAGGAGATGCGTTCTGTCTCCTAGAGATTAACGTACGAAAAGTGGGTGGTGTGTGAAAAGTGGGTGGGTGTGAAAAGTGCAAATCAATACCAGAACAACAGCAAAGGACCTTGTGAAGATGCTGGAGGAAACAGGTACAAAAGTATCTATATCCACAGTAAAAACGAGTCCTATATCGATATAACCTGACAGGCCGCACAGCAAGGAAGAAGCGACTGCACCAAAACCTCCATTAAAAAAATAGACTATGGTTTGCAACTGCACATGGAGACAAAGATTGTACTTTTTTGAGAAATGTCCTCTGGTCTGATGATACAAAAATAGAACTGTTTGGCTGTAATGACCATTGCTATGTTTGGAGGAAAAAGGGAGAGGCTTGCAAGCCGAAGAACACCATCCCAACCATGAAGCACGGGGGTGGCAGCATCACGTTGTGTGGGTGCTTTGCTGCAGGAGGGACTGGTGCACTTCACAAAATAGACGCCATCTCAATTTATTGTGGGGAGCTTGTGGTAGGCTACCCAAAACATTTGACCCAAGTTAAACAATTTAAAGGCAATGCAACCAAATACTAGTTGAGTGTATGTATACTTCTGACCCACTGGGAATGTGATGAAAGAACTAAAAGCTGAAATAAATCATTCTCTCTACTATTATTCTGACATTTCACATTCTTAAAATAAAGTGACCCAAGACAGGGAATTTTTACTAAGGTTTAAATGTCAGGAATTGTGAAAAACTGAGTTTAAATGTATTTGGATAAGGGGTATGTAAACTTCCGACTTCAACTGTAAATGCCTAAATTCCTCAGATAATACTTAGAATCTTATGCAGTATGTTTTTTACCATGACATTGCTGCTCTTTAAAAATAGAACCTTAGAGATATACAAAAGTCTACCTGCGCAGGTCACCAATCAAAACCCTAAAAGGAGAGACATTTTCAACTTCATGGTGTTGAGATGGTGCTCCAAACAAGATATGACAGTAGACAGACAGATATATACGGCAGAAGAGAGGATAGCCACTAAATAGTCTGTTCGCTTGTGTTGGTGTTTCCTGTTGAGTTAATTAAAATAAGAGGAACTTCTCTTCCTGGCTCAAACCACAGCAGTAACACCAATAGGCTGTGGTTCATGGTGACACTTGGGTATCATGTAAAACATCATGTAAAACATTTCATTTAAATAAACACGTTCAATGTGCAACAAATTTGAGCCATATACTATAAGTGGTACTGAAAAAAACATGACTACAGTAAGTTCATAAAAGGACATATGAAATAAACTCAGCAAAAAAAGAAACGTCCCTCTTTCAGGACCCTGTCTTTCAAAGATAATTCGTAAAAATCCAAATAACTTCACAGTTATTCATTGTAAAGGGTTTAAACACTGTTTCCCATACTTGTTCAATAAACCATAAACAATTAATGAACATGCACCTGTGGAACGGTCGTTAAGATACTAACAGTTTACAGACGGTAGGCAATTAAGGTCACAGTTATGAAAACCTAGGACACTAAAGAGGCATTTCTACTGACTCTGAAAAACACTAAGAAAGATGCCCAGGGTCCCTGCTCATTTGTGTGAACATGCCTTAGCATGCTGCAAGGAGGCATGAGGACTGCAGATGTGGCCAGGGCAATAAATTGCCATGTCTGTACTGTGAGACGCCTAAGACAGAGCTACAGGGAGACAGGACGGACAGCTGATTGTCCTCGCAGTGGCAGACCACGTGTAACAACACCTGTACAGGATCGGTACATCAGAACATCACACCTGCGGGACAGGTACAGGATGGCAACAACAACTGCCCGAGTTACACCAGGAACGCACAATCCCTCCATCAGTGCTCAGGCTTTTCATAATAGGCTGAGAAAGGCTGGACTGAGGGCTTGTAGGCCTGTCGTAAGGCAGGTCCTCACCAGACATCACCGGCAACAACGTCGCCCTATGGTCTGGGGCGGTGTGTCACAGCATCATCGGACTGAGCTTGTTGTCATTGCAGGCAATCTCAACGCTGTGCGTTACAGGGAAGACATCCTCCTCCCTCATGTGGTACCCTTCCTGCAGGTTCATCTTGACATGACCCTCCAGCATGATAATGCCACCAGCCATACTGCTTGTTCTATGCGCGATTTCCTGCAAGACAGGAATGTCAGTGTTCTGTCATGGCCAGCGAAGGGCCCGGATCTCAATCCCATTGAGCACATCTGGGACCTGTTGGATCATTGGGTGAGGGATAGGGCCTTACCACCAGAAATGTCCGGGAACTTGTACAGCAAGAACTGGCAAATCTGGTGCAGTCCATGAGGAGGAGATGCACTGCAGTACTTAATGCAGCTGGTGGCCACACCAGATACTGACTGTTACTTTTGATTTTGAACCCCCTTTGTTCAGTGACACATTTTTCAATTTCTGTTAGTCACATGTCTGTGGAACTTGTTCAGCTATGTCTCAGTTGCGAATGTACTGTACTGACAAATTTTCTAAAACAATGTTGGTGGAGAAATTAACATTAAATTCTCTGGCAACAGCTCTGGTGGACATTCCTGCAGTCAGCATGCCAATTGCACACTCCCTCAAAACTTGAGACATCTGTGGCATTGTGTTGTGTGACAGAACTGCACATTTTAGTTGCCTTTCATCCCCAGCACAAGGTGCACCTGTGTAATTATCATGCTTTTAAATCAGCTTCTTGATATGCCACATGTCAGGTGGATGGATTACCTTGTCGAATGAGAAATGCTCACTAACATGGATGAAAACATTTGTGCACAAAATGAGAGAAACTAGGTTGCACAGGACATTCACTTAATGTTGTAATAATGAAATACATTTGTTTTTAGGATGTTCACTTCATATGTTTTAGGTTTAACATTGATATTTACACAATATACATTTTACATTGTCTGCTCAAGCTATGTGGATCCATCTGTTGGAGGCTTCAAACACCCAACACTCCAGCTGACAATTGTTGTAGTCTAGACCTACGCTATAGAAACTGAATAAATTATTGAGTCTGAGCAAAAATTCGCAGTTTTATAGCTAATGTCCTGTAATTAAAAATATGTTATTAAAACCTCTTAAGGATTAGCCCCAATTTTTAAATTTTCGCCTAAAATAACATACCCAAATCTAACTGCCTGTAGCTCAGGCCCTGAAGCAAGGATATGCATATTATTGTTACCCTTTGAAAGGAAACACTTTAAAGTTTATGGAAATGTGAAAGTAATGTAGTAGAATACAACACAATAGATCTGGTAAAAGATAATACAAAGAGAAAACCGTTATTTTGTATTTTTTTGTACCATCATCTTTGAAATGCAAGAGAAAGGCCATAATGTTTTATTAGTCCTTAGATTTTCAAGCTGATATAACTCAACTGTAATTAAGCCACTCAGGAAAATTCTATGTCGTCTTGGTAAGCAACTCCAGTGTATTTTTGGCCTTGTTTTGGGTTATTGTCCTGCTGAAAGGTGAATTTGTCTCCCAGTGTCTGATGGAAAGTAGACTGAACCAGGTTTTCCTCTAGGATTTTGGCTGCGCGTAGCTCTATTCCATTTATGTTTAAACAAACTCCCTAGTCCTTGCAGATGACAAGCATATCCACAACATGATGCAGTCACCACCATGCTTGAAAACATGAAGTGGTACTCAGTGTGTTGCATTTTCCCCAAACATAACGCTTTGCATCCAGGACAAAGGTAAACTGTTTCTATAAAAAATAATAACTTCATCTGATAAAACAGACCACCATAGTCCCTGTGCACAAGAAACAGAAGGGAACCTGCTTAAATGATTATCGACCCGTAGAACTCATGTCGGTAGTCACGAAGTGCTTTGAAAAGCTGGTCATGCTTCACATCAACACCATCATGCCGAGACCCACCTCAATTCGCGTACCACCCCAACAGATCCACAGAGGACGCAATCGCAATCACACTCCACACTGCCCATTCCCACCTGGACAAAAGGAACACCTATGTGAGAATGCTGTTCATTGACTACAGCTCAGTGTTCAACACCATAGTACCAACAAAGTTCATCACTAAGCTAAGGACCCTGAGACTAAACACCTCCCTCTGCAACTGGATCCTGGACTTCCTGATGGGCTGCCACCAGGTGGTGAGGGTAGGCAACAACACATCTGCCACCCTAATCCTCAACACTGGGGCGCCTCAGGGGTGTCTGCTTATTCCCCTCCTGTACTCCCTGTTCACATACGACTGTGTGGCCAAGCACGACTCCAACACCATCATTAAGTTTGCTGATCACCGACAACGATTATACAGCCTATAAGTGGGAGGTCAGAGACCTGGCAGTGTGTTGCCAGGACAACAACCTCTCCCTCAATGTGAGCAAGACAAAGGAGCTGATCGTGGACAATAGGAAAAGGAGGGCCGAAATGGCCCCCATTAACATTGGCAGGCCTGAAGTGGCAGGGGTCAAGAGATTCAAGGTCCTTGGTGTCTACATCACCACTGAACTATCTTGGTCCAAACACACCAAGACAGTTGTGAAGAGGGCACGACAACAACTTTCTCCCCTCAGGAGACTGACAAGATTTACCATGGGTCCCCAGCTTCACCTGGAATGTTTTTTCAACAGTCTTGAAGGAGTTCCCACATATGCTGAGCACTTGTTGGCTGCTTTTCCTTCACACTGTGGTCCAACTCATCCCAAACCATCTCAATTGGGTTGAGGTTGGGTGATTGTGGAGGGCAGGTCATCTGATGCAGCACTCTCCTTCTTGGTCAATTAGCCCTAACATAGCCTGGAGGTGTGTTTTGAGCCATTGTCCTGTTGAAAAACACGATAGTCCCACTAAGCGCAAACCAGATGGGTTGGTGTATCATTGCTGTGGTAGCCATGCTGGTTAAGTGTGCTTTGAATTCTAAATAAATCAAAGACAGTGTCACCAGCAAACCACCCGCACACCATCACACCTCCACCTCCATGCTTCACGGTGGGAATCACACATGCAGAGATCATTCATTCACCAACTATGCGTCTCACAAAGCTGTAGGAACCAAAAATCTTAAATCTTGGCTCATCAGACCAAAGGACCAATTTCCACCGGTCTAATGTCAATTGCTTGTGTTTCTTGGCCCAAGCAAGTCTCTTCTTCTTATTGGTGTCCTTTAGTAGTGGTTTCTTTGCAGCAATTCAACCATGAAGGCCAAATTCACTCAGTATCCTCTGAAACATTGATGTTGAGATGTGTCTGTTACTTGACCTCTGTGAAGCATTTATTTGGGTTGCAATCTGAGGTGCAATTAACTCTAATGATCTTTTCCTCTGCAGCAGAAGTAACTCTGGGTCTTTATTTCCTGTGGGGGTCCTCATGAGAGCCAGTTTCATCACAGCATTTGATCGTTTTTGCAACTGCACTTGAAGAAACGTTCAAAGTTCTTGAAATGTTCCACATTGACGGACCTTCATGTCTTAAAGTAATAATGGACTGCCGTTTCTCTTCGCTTATTTGAGCTGTTCTTGCCATCATATGGACTTGGTCTTTTACCAAATAGGGCTATCTTCTGTATACCACCCCTGCCTTGCAACTGATTGGCTCAAACACATTAAGAAGGAAAGAAATTATACAAATGTACTTTTAAGAAGGCACACCTGTTAATTGAAATGCATTCCAGGTGACTACCTCATGAAGCTGGTTGAGAGAATGCCAAGAGTGTTCAAAGCTGTCATCAAGCGCAAAGGATGGCTACTTTGAAGAATCTCAAATATAAAATATATTTTGATTTGTTTAACACTTTTTTGATTACTACATGATTCCATATGTGTTATTTCATAGTTTTGATGGCTTTACAAATATTCTACAATGTAGAAAATAGTCAAAATAAAGAAAACCCCTTGAATGAGTAGGTGTGTCCAAACTTTTGACTGGTACTGTATATATAAACAATACTTTTAAGAATGCTAATGTATTACCAACAACGGTGAAAAGCCGGAAGCAGAATGCCATGAACCGTTATTACCTGGAAATCATTTTATGATGTTGTGCAGGTATACTATTCATGAGCTCACCTTGACTGACAGCTTTTTGAAACACCCTTGTGAACAGAGCTGAGAGTTGATCAGAGAGGGGGGTACGAGAGGGGGGAGAGGGGTACGAGAGGGGTACGAGCAATGTAGGATGGGAAACTCATAATCAGTATTATGAGGTACGCTATCCTCGAGGGGTGAGAGGGGAACGAAGAAGGCGGCAGCTCGAAGATGAGGGAGCACTGGGAGAGAAAGGCCCGGCAGGTTCCAGAATCTCCGCCGTAGAGCTCCGGAGAAGGTAAGCGGGGTTCTTCGGACACTGGGGTAGGCTGGGAAGAAATGGCGCTGGTAGTGGGGTTGCTGAGAGTCTGGGGGATTACTGGTGTGGCCCCCTGCCTAGTAGGGAATTCCCGGAATTGCTCCAGCAATGTATCGAACGCCTGGTCATGGCATTCTGCCACGGTATGGAGTCCCTCTGTAAGGCATTGCAGTAACTCCTTGTGTCTTCCAATGGTGGCTCCTTGCTGGGAGACAGCATTGTGGAGTTGGTCTGTTTGCTGGGTCAGTAATGGCCAGTTCGTACTATCATGACTATGATATGACCCAGATGCAGACACAGGAGGTGGATAGTACAGTTATTTTTTTAAATAAAAAATAAATAAAAACTGTAAGCTTTATTTAACTAGGCAAGTCAGTTAAGAACAAATACTTATTTACAATGACGGCCTACCCCGGCCAAACTCGGACAACACTGCTCTATGGGACTCCCAATCATAGCAAGGTTATGATACAGCCTGGAATCAAACCAGGGTGTCTGTAGTGATCCTTCTAGCACTGAGATGCAGTGCCTTAGACCGCTGCGCCACTTGGGAGTTCTCAGATGATGTATTGTAAACACTGGGCAGGCAAAGGGCAGGTGGAGGACAGGCAGAGATTTGTAATCAGGTCAGAGTCAGGCAGGTAGGCTCGGGGTCAGGGTAGGCAGAATAGTCAAAACCGGGAAAACTAGGAAACAGAACTTGAAAAACAGGAAGATGGGAAAGCACGCTGGTAAGACCTGACAAGACAAGGTGAATTGCAACAGACAAACAGAGAACACAGGTATAAATGCACAGGGGATAATGGGGAAGATGGGCAACACCTGGAGGGGCGTGGAGACAAGCACAAAGACAGGTGAAACAGATCATGATGTGACACATTATAAATAGCAATATGTTCAGAATTGTTTGTGTTGATCAGACATTTATTTGATCATAGGCCAGCATAGCCAAAATGTTGATCAACATGATAAAAAAAATAAAAGCGACAGAACATTTTTATTAGAGCCATACGCCTAATATAGGAACCTGGTCACCCTACAATGTGCAGTACCCCATTGATTCGTCCAATTTGTAACACTCATCTCCCGTCTGAATGCTTGTAAAAAATAATACAAAGTAACAAAATGTCATGTCATATCACGTAGAAGTTAATGACCTAGGCTTTGGGAAATACAACCATCTACAGAGATTGATGGGGAGTGGAGTGGGAGAGGAGAGGGACCCATGTGCCCCGATTCAATTAAGCAGGCTTCAGTCACCCACTTGGCTTCAGTCATCCCCAAGATTTAAGCGGGAGACAAATCCAGCTATATACTCCTCCTTGTCAGGCCTCTCAGACTGGACAGAGGGGTCCTGGGAAGGACAGCTCGCACAGCTTCCCCACATATAGGAGGGGTCCTGGGAAGGACAGCTCGCACAGCTTCCCCACATATAGGAGGGGTCCTGTGAAGGACAGCTCGCACAGCTTCCCCACATATAGGAGGGGTCCTGGGAAGGACAGTTCGCACAGCTTCCCCACATATAGGAGGGGTCCTGGGAAGGACAGCTCGCACAGCTTCCCCACATATAGGAGGGGTCCTGGGAAGGACAGCTCGCACAGCTTCCCCACATATAGGAGGGGTCCTGGGAAGGACAGCTCGCACAGCTTCCCCACATATAGGAGGGGTCCTGGGAAGGACAGCTCGCACAGCTTCCCCACATATAGGAGGGGTCCTGGGAAGGACAGCTCGCACAGCTTCCCCACATATAGGAGGGGTCCTGGGAAGGACAGCTCGCACAGTTTCCCCACATATAGGACGGGTCCTGGGAAGGACAGCTCGCACAGCTTCCCCACATATAGGAGGGGTCCTGGGAAGGACAGCTCGCACAGCTTCCCCACATATAGGAGGGGTCCTGGGAAGGACAGCTCGCACAGCTTCCCCACATGTAGGTGCTGCATCAAGGGTGACCTCATTTAAGAGACAAAAGGAGTGTGGAGTGTGTTTTTCCGGCATGCTGTTAGTTTGCTAGCTAAAAGTCACAACACAGATACAAAGGGGCATCAGTATCGTTGTGCCACGTTCTGCTTGAGCTACAGTATCTTACGGTTTGCAAACAAAGCCGTATGATGCGCACATGTGGTTTTAAGGAGTTACATATTTAAATTAGTTGAGATTATAAGACGCTGCCATTGGTGTATAATATGTCCCGGCAATAAATTAAGTTGCATTATCCTGGAAGTAATGCCTGCTTCCTGATTCCAGAGTTACTGGAAGGGACCAGTAACTTTATGATCAACTTGTCGGTGTAAAAGCTGCAGTCATTTGACAATACTTGGGTCAACCTACTGGTTTCATTGAATTTGATGAAAATCATGATTTTCACTATTAGTGACCTTTAAATGTTACTGTACGTGGTGGTTCCAGGATGACAGCCAGTGAGGCAGCACAGAACAGCAGAAGAAGATAGAAGTGGTGGAGAAGCCATTGGGCCACGCAGGCCAGTCAACTGATACGGTTAGTTGTTGAGCTAGGTACTGGAACTAGTTACTGGAGTGTCATAGTACCAATACAGATTATGGCCCCTTAGGTGTAGGTTGAAGTTTCACTTAGGTACAGATCTAGGATCAGCTTCCCTGGCCCATTGAGAGAGAGGGAGGGGTGTCACAGACCATGTGATGCACTGTGGACCCTTTGAACCGATACTAGATAGGAACATTTCATACTCTTATGAACTTTAACATACTGTTATTCTATATTTATAATATTTCAGTATTACAGAAAATGCCTGATGGCTCAACTGTTTTTCTATTAATCTATTGCTTTTATTAAACCTTCTTCAATTCAATTCAAATTACTGAATTGGACTTTTCTGCTGTGGAAAAGCACATAGAGACAATTGTAGTTTAAAGTCAGTAACTCAGATGATGCCTTTTGCACCCTCATGAGGATGTGGTCGGCGACACTTTGCTTCTCGAATGTCCAACATCTTGAAACCTTGACTGCTGACATGCATAACATTTTGCCGCTGTATTAACAGTGGACTAATGAAAACCTTTTTGGAGTGGATATTTCCTGTAAAGCCTCCAGGTTTGATACATTATGAGGCTGTTGTAAATGCTTTGTAAGACGTGTCATGTCATGAGCATGTATGCCTCTCTTAAAATATATTATTACCTGACTCATGATGATGATCCTGATCCTGACTAATGAGCCTGACTAATCCATTTTGTGTCAGGTGACATTTTGATACATAGAATAAATAACTTATCACAAGACATTATAAAAATTCATACATGCTTTTAACAAGCTATAAAGCATTATATTGGCAGGCTTTTTAAGTAAAGTGAAAGACACATGAGTTCTATGAACCACACGAAGCCTGCTGGTGTTACTTCTGTCAGTGTGGTTTGAGCCAGAAAAATATTTTAATTGTAGCTTAACTCAACAGGAAACACAGATACAAGCAAAGATACTTTTTACACAGTATCCTCTTTTCTACCCTTTTATGGACAATGATTTGACTACCATCAGTGTTGAAAAAGTATCTAATTTGGGGGTTTGGATTGATGACCTGCATAACATGTTCTGGGGTGTTACGTTTCCCAGCAACAAAACCAATAAAAGACCACTCTAAAATGTGCAGTTTTGTCAGATAACACAATGCCACAAATGTCTCAGGTTTTGAGGGAGTGTGCAATTGGCATGCTGACTGCAGGAATGTCCACCAGAGCTGTTGCCAGAGAATTGAATGTTCATTTCTCTACCATAATTCGCCTCCAACGTCATTTTAGAGAATTTGGCAGTACGTCCAACCGGCCTCACAACCACAGACCCCATTTAACCACGCCAGACCAGGACCTCCACATCCGGCTTCTTCACCTGCGGGATCGTCTGATACCAGCCACCCTGACAGCTAATGATACAGGAGTATTTCTGTCTGTAATAAAGCCCTTTTGTAGGTAAAAAATCATTCTGATTGGCTGGGCCTGGCTCTCCATTGGGTGGGCATATGCCATCCTATGCACACCCATGGCTGCACCCCTGTCCAGTCATGTGAAATCCATAGATTAATGCCTAATTAATTAATTTCAATTGACTGATTTCCTTATATGAACTGTAACTCAGTAAAATCTTTGAAATCGTTTCAGGCTGCGTTTATATTTTTGTTCAGTATAAATAAATAGTAACCAGCGCGCTTCCTGTAGAACAATACATGTTACAATGATATTCAATTATGATAAATTAAATACTGGTATTTCAATGCACACCTCAAACTACTGTGCTAATGCTACGCTCGGTTGCAGCAGCTTTTCTATAATAAAACAACGCTAGTGGCAAATAGCAAACCCACAATGGGAACAATAAAATACCATGATATTCACAATAGCTCAGAAACGCTGCATTTTCCCGTAGCATCCCTACACAACTGGTGCTGTAGCCTCGAATGAAACGGCGGGAGAAGTTGGCAAACCCCAGGAAATGTTGTAGCTGCACCCTGGACGTCGGTTGGGACCCATTCACTTCTGCTTTCAACTTTTCAGGGTCCATCTGGACATTTCCTGTCGGTTGGGACCAATTCACTTCTGCTTTCAACTTTTCAGGGTCCATCTGGACATTTCCTTCCGTGATGACATATCCGAGAAAGGTGATTGTAGAACGGTGGAACTCGCACTTCTCCGCTTTCACTGGTTCTCCAGGAGGAGCTGAAGGACTTGTTGAACATGGAAGACTTGTTCTTGGGCAGAACGGGAAAACACCAAGATGTCGTCGAGGTTTACGAACACGAATCAATTTATCATGTTCCGGAGCACATCGTTTACCAGGGCCTGGAAGACAGTGGTGAGTTGGTGAGTCCAAACAGCATGACCCGGTACTCATAATGTCCACTGGCAGTGTTGAAGGCTGTCTTCCACTCATCTCCTTCCCATATCCGAACCAGGTGGTATGCATTCCGAAGGTCCAGCTTGGAGAAGATGGTAGCCTCCTGGAGAGGTTCGAAAGCCGAGGAGAGGAGTGGTAGGGGGTTACGATTCTTGACCGTTAAGTAATTTAGACCCTGGTAGTCAATGCACGGACGCAGCGTGTTGTTCTTCTTTTCCACAAAGAAAAACCCTGCGCAGGCAGGGGATGCAGGAGGACGGATGCTTCCAACAGCCAGAGAGTTCTCAATATACTCCATGGCCTTGGTCTCTGGGCCGGATAGGGACTATAGCCAACCACGAGGCGGTGTGGTGCCTGGGAGAAGGTCAATGGCACAATCGTAGGGACATTGCTGGGGAAGAGAAGTAGCCCGTGCCTTGCTGAAGACCTCCAGGATGTCATGGTACTCTGCGGGAACGGCAGAGAAATACGAGGCTTAACTTCAGCCCTGATGAGGACATCTCAGGGAAGGCTGCGCCACTTTGAGACAATGGGAATGACAGAACGGACTCCAACCCAGGCTGAACTCGTAGTCCAGTTAATAACGGGGTTGTGTTTTTGGAGCCAAGAAAATCCCAAAACAACAAGAACATGGGGGACTCAATGAGGAAAAGCTGTATAACCTCACTGTGATTTCTTGAAACCCGCAGATTAACAGGAACAGTGCTGTGGGTAACACTTCCAATGGCTTAGCGTCCATGGGAACAGAGAGGAGTTGAGTGAGGATACATCATTCAGAAACTAGGGTAGCGTTCATAAAACTATCATCCGCCCCGGAGTCAATGAACACCCGAAGAGACTTAGACTGGTCTCCCCACAGCAGTATCATAAAAAGGAGTGTGGATGATGGGAATTAGAGGATTCCCAGTTTTTCTCACCAGAGTACTTGTACCTACTAAAGAAATAGGTCTCTTAACAGGGCAGGTGGCAATATAATGTCCCGCAGCCCCACAGTACCGATAACAGTTGGAACTCAGTCTACGGGAACGTTCCCTAGGCGATAGTCCAGCTCTGCCCAGTTGCATAGGCTTATGAGTAACCGACTCACTCGTCGCCGATGATTCTCGAGGGAACTCGGGTGGCTTCGGCTCCTCTCGGAAGTACACACTTCAGGGACCTCTGGATTCCTTCGGAGGTGAGCAAGCAGCAGTGGATGAATGAATGTTCCTGAGACCCGACCTCCTCTCACTCCGACGTTGTCGTAGACGCCCAACAATCCTAATCGTAAGGGCGATGAGGGAATCGAGGTCCAATGGTAACCCCTGCGCTGCAAACTCGTCTTTTATTTCCCCCGAAGGAAGGTATTGAAAAGAGCCTCCGGATTACAGGCACTCTCCGCGGCCAATGTGTGACTGGCTTGCCCCACCACCAGCACTGAGCTAGGCTGAAACACCTGCATTTTGGAGCTCCATTACTCAAGAAAACAAAAAAGAGACCATGTTTGTAAGCAGCTTTATTAACTCAATGATATATATATATTTTTTACATTGTTTGCAAACTGATATGTGACACGTATTAATGCCAAAATAACATGCAAAACAGGCAAGCCCATTGCTAAAAATGTTGGGCTCAAAACACCTGCCCTGAATGACGGGTCACCACTGCATCTAGGCACCATTTACAGATAATTTCCGATTTAGCTAGCATGTGCAGCATTTATTGTGCAAGCTGTCTCAGCGAATGCAGGAACATTGGCTTTAAAAGATGCTTAGCCAACAAAGGGCAATCTAATAAAATCTGAGTTAATCCCAGCCTAGAATAATTTTAAAATTCATTATTATTGTTGTCTAGTCTTTTCCCCCACCACAGCATATAAACTCTCAGGCATGGAGGTCATGGTGGCCATGGGGAGGTCCACAGGCAAAGGCTGGTGGTTAACAGGCTGGGGTTGGGGTAGTCCCACCATACTGTAGATGGAGGGTGATGCTGGACCTGGAGATTCCTGCTCTTCACCACCTATTTGACTGTTACCTGGAGTCTGGAGAATAAAAACATACAGTAACATTTTCACTGTGAATTTATGAACGGTGACCCGGGTACAAAACAAGGTAATTAATTACCTCAAATCAATAAATGTAATATTTCTCAGTGGCTGTTCAATGCGAAAAAATGTAAGCATTAAATGAACTTAAATGAAATAACTTTAACTTTAATTAAGAATGTATACATTTTCCAATGACATTTTAGTTTTTTAAATGACAGTAGCCGAGGTACAGTATCTTACCCTGACTGTAGCATACTCTGTGTTTATCATTTCCTCTTTGTCACCTATAATTTAACAACATAAAAATACAATAAATATTTAAAAGTAAGATGTTCAGAGACGCTACATATACAGTGCCTTGCGAAAGTATTCGGCCCCCTTGAACTTTGCGACCTTTTGCCACATTTCAGGCTTCAAACATAAAGATATAAAACTGTATTTTTTTGTGAAGAATCAACAACAAGTGGGACACAATCATGAAGTGGAACGACATTTATTGGATATTTCAAACTTTTTTAACAAATCAAAAACCGAAAAATTGGGCGTGCAAAATTATTCAGCCCCCTTAAGTTAATACTTTGTAGCGCCACCTTTTGCTGCGATTACAGCTGTAAGTCGCTTGGGGTATGTCTCTATCAGTTTTGCACATCGAGAGACTGACATTTTTTCCCATTCCTCCTTGCAAAACAGCTCGAGCTCAGTGAGATTGGATGGAGAGCATTTGTGAACAACAGTTTTCAGTTCTTTCCACAGATTCTCGATTGGATTCAGGTCTGGACTTTGACTTGGCCATTCTAACACCTGGATATGTTTATTTTTGAACCATTCCATTGTAGATTTTGCTTTATGTTTTGGATCATTGTCTTGTTGGAAGACAAATCTCCGTCCCAGTCTCAGGTCTTTTGCAGACTCCATCAGGTTTTCTTCCAGAATGGTCCTGTATTTGGCTCCATCCATCTTCCCATCAATTTTAACCATCTTCCCTGTCTCTGCTGAAGAAAAGCAGGCCCAAACCATGATGCTGCCACCACCATGTTTGACAGTGGGGATGGTGTGTTCAGAGTGATGAGCTGTGTTGCTTTTACGCCAAACAAAACGTTTTACATTGTTGCCAAAAAGTTCAATTTTGGTTTCATCTGACCCGAGCTCTTCCACATGTTTGGTGTGTCTCCCAGGTGGCTTGTGGCAAACTTTAAACGACACTTTTTGTGGATATCTTTAAGAAATGGCTTTCTTCTTGCCACTCTTCCATAAAGGCCAGATTTGTGCAATATACGACTAATTGTTGTCCTATGGACAGAGTCTCCCACCTCAGCTGTAGATCTCTGCAGTTCATCCAGAGTGATCATGGGCCTCTTGGCTGCATCTCTGATCAGTCTTCTCCTTGTATGAGCTGAAAGTTTAGAGGGACGGCCAGGTCTTGGTAGATTTGCAGTGGTCTGATACTCCTTCCATTTCAATATTATCGCTTGCACAGTGCTCCTTGGGATGTTTAAAGCTTGGGAAATCTTTTTGTATCCAAATCCGGCTTTAAACTTCTTCACAACAGTATCTCGGACCTGCCTGGTGTGTTCCTTGTTCTTCATGATGCTCTCTGCGCTTTTAACGGACCTCTGAGACTATCACAGTGCAGGTGCATTTATACGGAGACTTGATTACACACAGGTGGATTGTATTTATCATCATTAGTCATTCAGGTCAACATTGGATCATTCAGAGATCCTCACTGAACTTCTGGAGAGAGTTTGCTGCACTGAAAGTAAAGGGGCTGAATAATTTTGCACGCCCAATTTTTCAGTTTTTGATTTGTTAAAAAAGTTTGAAATATCCAATAAATGTCGTTCCACTTCATGATTGTGTCCCACTTGTTGTTGATTCTTCACAAAAAAATACAGTTTTATATCTTTATGTTTGAAGCCTGAAATGTGGCAAAAGGTCGCAAAGTTCAAGGGGGCCGAA
The DNA here is from genome assembly GCF_013265735.2 of Oncorhynchus mykiss. NCBI lineage: Eukaryota > Metazoa > Chordata > Actinopteri > Salmoniformes > Salmonidae > Oncorhynchus > Oncorhynchus mykiss. The sequence continues at coordinate 82,277,614 of NC_048572.1, forward strand.
TACTTTCGCAAGGCACTGTATATATATGAACTGTTTAATATACACCACATTGTAACGGTATCTGGACACCCCTTCAAATGAGTGAATTCGGCTATTTCTGCCACACCCATTGCTGATAGGTGTATAAAATCGAGCACACAGTTGTGCAACCTCTATAGACAAACAATGGCAGTAAAATGGCCTTACTGAACAGGTCAATGACTTTCAACGTGGCAACATCATAGGATGCCACCTTTCCAACCAGTCAGTTAGGCAAATTTCTGCACTGCTAGAGCTGCCCCGGTCCACTGTAAGTGCTGTTATTGTGAAGTGGAAATGTCTAGGAGCAACAACGGCTCAGCCACGAAGTGGAAGGCCGCACAAGCCCACAGAACAGGACCTCAGCTGAAGCACGTAGAGCGTAAAAATAATTTGTCCTCGGTTATAACACTTCTGAGTTACAAACTGCCTCGAAGCAACGCTGACACAAGAACTGTTCATCGGGAACTTCATGATATGGGTTTCTATGGCCGAGCAGCCACACTCAAGCCTAAGATTGGAGTGGTGTAAAGCTCGCCACCATTGGACTCTGTAGTAGACGAAACTCGTTCTCTGGAGTGATGAATCACGCTTCACCATCTGGCAGTCCGACAGATGAATCTGTTTGGCCGATGCCCGAACACTACCTGCCAGTATGCATAGTACCAACTGTAAAGTTTGGTGTAGGAGGAATAATGGTCTGGAGCTGTTTTTCATGGTTCGGGCTAGACCCCTTAGTTCCAGTGAAATCTTAACGCGGAGTGGAGGCTGTTATAGCAGCAAAGGAGGGGACCACCTCCATATTAATGCCCATAACTTTGGAATGAGATGTTCGACGAGCAGCTGTACACATACTTTTGGCAATGTAGTGTATATATACAGTACCAGTCAAAAGTTTGGACACACCTACTCATTCAAGGGCTTTTCTTTATTTTTACTATTTTCTACATTGAGAATGCAGAAAGTGTGAAAGCTGTCACTAAGGAAAAAGTTGGCTACTTTGAAGAATCTCAAATATAAAATATTTGTTTAACCATTTTTTGGTTACTACATGATTCCATATGTGTTATTTCATCATTTGGATGTCTTCACTAATATTCTACAATGTATAAAATAGTAAAAATTAAGAAAAACCCTTAAATGAGTAGGTGTGTCCAAACTTTGACTGGTACTGTATATACACTACCGTTCAAAAGTGTGGGGTCACTTAGAAATGTCCTTGTTTTTGAAAGAAAAGCACATTTTTTGTCCATTAAAATACCATCTAATTGATCAGAAATACAGTGTAGACATTGTTAATGTTGTAAATGACTACTGTAGCTGGAAACGGCAGATTCTTTTGAGTTCCTCTGTCCAGTGTCTGTGTTCTTTTGCCCATTTTAATATTTTATCTTTATTGGCCAGACTGAGATATGGCTTTTCCTTTGCAACTCTGCCTAGAAGACCAGCATCCCGGAGTCGCCTCTTCACTGTTAAGACTGGTGTTTTGCGGGTACTATTTAATGAAGCAGCCATTTGAGGACTTGTGAGGTGTCTGTTTCTCAAACTAAACACTAATATACTTGTCCTCTTTCTCACAACGTGCCATTGGAACACAGGAGCGATGGTTGCTGATAATGGGCCTCTGTACACCTCTGTAGATACTCCATTAAAAATTAGCCGTTTCCAGCTACTAGTCATTTACAACATTAACAATGTATTTCTAATCAATTTTATGTTATTTTAATGGGGAAAAAAATTGCCTTTCTTTCAAAAACCAGGACATTTCTCTGTGACCCCAAACTTTTGAACGGTGGTGTATGTGTACTGTATATACTGTATATGTATGCATGTATTTGTATGTGTAAATGCATATCGATGTGTGTGTATATAATCTATACAAAATTGACATTTAATCACATCCTGTTATCACCAGTATTCACAATAGTTATTGATCCTGAGCTTACCTTCATTTATCTTTCGCCAAAGAACAATGCTAATCAGGACGAATAATCCAACTATGATGAGGACACCGACAGGTATCCAGACTTTGACAGAGTTGTCGTCCACTTCCTCCCACGATAGTTCCTCTGCTTCCTCCCACAAAATATAAAAATCAGCAAAGCATATATTTTTTATTTCACCTTTTTTTAACCAGGTAGACCAGTTGAGAACAAGTTCTAATTTACAACTGCAACCTGGCCAAGATAAAGCAAAGCAGTGCAGCACAAACAACAACACAGATTTACACATGGATTAAACAAACATACAGTTTGTAGCCTGGTTCCACTCTAGGTTTCGGCCTTTCTAGGGAGTTTTTCCTAGCAACCGTGCTTCTACACCTGCATTGCTTGCTGTTTGGGGTTTTAGGCTGGCTTTCTGTACAGCACTTTGAGATATCAGCTGATGTAAGAAGGGCTATATAAATAAATGTGATTTGATACCGTCAATAACACAATAGAAAAGTCTATGTACAGTGTGTGCAAATGAGGTAAGATACGGGAGGGAGATAATAATTACAATTGAGCAATTACAACACTGGAGTGATAAATGTGCAAAAGATGAATGTGCAAGTAGAGATACTGGGGTGCAAAGGAGCAAAAAAATAACAGTATGGGGATGAGATAGTTGGATGGGCTATGTACAGGTGCAGTGATATGTGAGCTGCTCTGACAGCTGGTGCTTAAAGTTAGAGAGGGAGATGTGTGTCTCCAGCTTCAGTGATTTTTACAATTGGTTCCAGTCATTGGCAGCAGAGAATTGGAAGGAAAGGCGGCCAAAGTAGGAATTGGCTTTGGGGGTGACCAGTGAAATATACCTGCTGGAGCGCGTGGTACGTGTGGGTGCTGCTATGGTGACCAGTGAGCTGAAATAAGGCGGGGCTTTACCTAGCAAAGACTTATAGAGAATCTGGAGCCAGTGGGTTTGGCGACGAATATGAAGCGAAGGCCAGCCAACGAGAGCATACAGGTCGAGGTGGTGAGTAGTATATAGGGTTTTGGTGACAAAACGGATGGCACTGTGATAGACTGCATCCAATTTGCTGAGTAGAGTGTTGGAGGCTATTTTGTAAATGACATCGCCGAAGTCAAGGATCGGTAGGATAGTCAGTTTTACGAGGGTATGTTTGGCAGCATGAGTGAAGGATGCTTTGTTGTGAAATAGGAAGCCAATTCTAGATTTAATTTTGGATTGGAGATGCTTAACGTGAGTCTGGAAGGAGAGTTTACAATCTAATCAAACACCTAGGTATTTGTAGTTGTCCACATATTAGTCAGAACCGTCCAGAGTAGTGATGCTGGATGGGCGGGCAGGTGCAGGCAGTGATTGGTTGAAGAGGATGCATTTAGTTTAACTTGCATTTAAGAGCAGTTGGAGGCTATGGAAGGAGAGTTGTATGGCATTGAAGCTCATCTAGCGGTTAGTTAACAGTGTCCAAAGAAGGGCCAGAAGTATACAGAATGGTGTCGTCTGCGTAGAGATGGATCAGAGAATCACCAGCAGCAAGAGCGACATCATTGATGAATAGAGAAAAGAGTCGGCCTGAGAACTGAACCCTGTGGCACCCCCATAGAGACTGCCAGAGGTCCGGACAACAGGCCCTCCGATTTGACACACTGAACTCTGAGAAGTAGTTGATGAACCAGGCGAGGCAGTCATTTGACTGCCGATAAGAATGTGGTGACGGGTGCACAGTATTGTCTCTTATCGATGGCGGTTATGATCTTGTTTAGGACCTTGAGTGTGGCTGAGTTGCACCCATGACCAGCTCGGAAACTAGATTGCATGGTGGAGAAAGTACGGTGGGATTCGAAATGGTTGGTGATCTGTTTGTTAACTTGGCTTTCGAAGACCTTAGAATGGCAGGGTAGGATAGATAGGTCTGTAGCAGTGTGGGTCTGTAGCAGTGTGGGTCTAGAGTGTCTCCCCCTTTGAAGAGGGGGATGACCGTGGCAGCTTTCCAATCTTTGGGGATCTCAGACGATATGAGAGGTTGAACAGGCTAGAAATAGGGGTTGCAACAATTGCAGCGGATAATTTTAGAATGGGTTCAGATTGTCTAGCCCGGCTGATTCGTAGGGGTCCAGATTTTGCAGCTTTTTCAGAACATCGGCTATCTGGATTTGGGTGAAGGAGAAATGGGGAGGCTTGGGAAAGTTTCTGTGGGGGGGGTACAGGGCTGTTGACCAGGGTAGGTGTAGCCAGGTGGAAAGCATGGCCAGCCGTAAAAAAATGCTTATTGAAATTCTCAATTATAGTGGATTTATCGGCTGTGACATTGTTTCCGAGCCTCAGTGCAGTGGGCAGCTGGGAGGAGGTGCTCTTATTCTCCATGGACCTTATCGTGTTCCAGAACTTTTGAGAGTTTGTGCTACAGGATGCAAATTTTTGTTAGAAAATTATATCCTTTGCTTTCCTAACTGCCTGTGTATATTGGTTCCTAAGTTCCCTGAAAAGTTGCATATTGCTGGTGCTATTCGATGCTAATGCAGTACACCAAAGGATGTTTTTGTGCTGGTCAAGGGCAGTCAGGTCTGGAGTGGAGTTTTCAATGACATGTAGTCTAGTTTATTGTGTGTGCATGTACAGGTGTCATTGTTGGTGGAGTCAGAGTTCACTGTCAGGACTGGAGGCACAACTCACTGAAAACATATCAAAACCATTTATTGTTAGTTTATTAACCTGAGTACATGAGCTAGAGTCCCAATGAATATGCATTTAACCTGTACACCATGTTTAGCTCTATTGATTGATACTGTAACTGTCACTATATAATAAAATAGAAAAACTGTCAAACATACCTTGGACTTTTATCAAGTATTTAGCTACGTTGCTGTCATTGTTACCAGTCACTACTGCATCATAAAGTCCACTGTCTCCTTCCTGGAGGTTCTTCAGTAGCAGAGAGAAGTCTCCCTCACTAAATTCAGCCCTACCTCGGTACCTTTCAAAGGTAACTTTTGGTGGGTACTTTACAACATTGACTGATCTGTTAAACTTCCAAAATAGCACATCAACATCTTCTTTCAGTTGAACATTTGTCTGGACATTCAGGCGAACATCCTGTCCCTTCAGCACAAACACAGAGGTCTCAGCACTGGGCTCTGAAATAAACACACAGAATACGTCATGTAAAAAAAGATGAAAAAGCCCATCAAACAATGTGACAAATACAGCAGTAGGATATGAATTTAGCAACGCAACCTCCTAAAGGAATATGTGCACATTTTTAGTTTTTGCAAATATCCAAACTGGCTGACACATCGTAATGACCCAATTTGCAGGCTTTGTAGTTTGGGCTAGAATTTCTCTACACACCCTATTTGCTAAACGGTTTCAATATTAACCCATTAAAAAGATCAGCTGCCTTTAGATCAACAGAGTCACAACCTTTGTTACAAGTCATACAGAAGTACTTTTGCAATAAAGAACTGGGATATGATACACACTATCAACTGTTCAGTTGGGGAGGCAGGTTGGGCCAATAACCAAAATGTTGCTGGATCGAATCCCTGAGCTGACAAGGTAAAAATCTGTCGTTCTGCCCCTGAACAAGGCAGTTCACCCACTGTTCCTTGGTAGGCTGTCATTGTAAATGAGAATCCAATCTTAACTCACTTGCCTAACTCACTTGCCTAGTTAAATAAAGGTTAAATAAAAATGAAGTTCAGTTTCAGAAACCGTTCAGTAAAAGCAACTTGATGAAGTATAACTCCAGGAAGTACAACCTAATCTGCCTAAAAGCATAGATAACTTGGATGCTCAAGAGAGGGGGTCTTTTTCAGCCCACATATTTGTGGTTGGCTGACAGACATGTCTAAAAACAGCTGAGCATTGCATTTCCGGGAGCGAGAAGTTCCATGCTACAAATGGGGTAGTTTCCCGTCACTGACTTTACTGTAATGACACTGAACTTGTTCTTACAATAGTACAGTATACTATCACAACCAAACATTGTTGTATTACAAAACATATTTAAAACCAGTATTTTTTTTTTTTATGTGCCCTACAGTTAATTACATACTGTACTTTCAATTTAAAAGTCTATCAATTACTTGGATGTTGTAAAAATCAACATCTCATGACTTAACTTTAGTACTTCATCTAAGTTCCTGTGTCACCTACTGGCTAGACATCCAGTACACCGGCTAGACATCCAGTACACCGGCTAGACATCCAGTACACCGGCTAGACATCCAGTACACCGGCTAGACATCCAGTACACCAATACACTAATAAAATGGTCACCCAGACTATTTACATTTGTTTTTACACTGCTGCTACTCGCTGTTTATTATCTATGCATAGTCACTTTACAAATTACCTCGACTACCCTGTACACTTGTTATGTACATTTCTTGTGTTACTTTTTGATTGTTTGGATTTTTTGCTTTTTATTAAGTAAATATTTGATTAAATCTATTTATTGAACTGCATTGTTGGTTAAGGGCTTGTAAGTAAGCATTTCACGGTAAGATCTACACCTGTTGTATTCGGCGCATGTGACATACAATTTGATTTGGACTGGTTATAAGCAGAGTAATCAATACAAATTATACTGCCTGTTACTTACTAACCAGATTATATACACATGTCTAATCAATATATTAAATATCACTATACAGATGTTTTAGAATTGTTTTTACCTGAATGATGGAGGAGAGTTAGTAGAATAGAGAGGGTGAAACGCACAGTCGCCATACTTTGACAAATGACTAAACCTAAATGAGGAAGTATTGTCACATAGGCCAAGACTTCCTTACTCTAGTAGGTTTTTATACCCATAAACCACAAATTTCACACGAAACATTGTTTACAATTCTAATGTTACATGGCATGTGAAATAACTTCATAACCTGTTTCCAATACATTTGAAATGTATTTAGGAACTTTATTTAACCAGGAAGGGCTCATTGAGATATAAAATCTCTTTTTCAAGAGCGTCCTGGCCGAGATAGGCAGCACCAAGTCATTACAAAAATTAGACACACATGAAAAACTACAAGTAATCTAGTAAAAACCATTGAATTCACAAGAGTATAACAAAATCATAAAACAGCTAATTAAAAACATTGACAGGTCAGGGAATCAGCCTCAAAATCCTTCAATGATTTAAAAACACCAATCGGGACAAGTTCTTCCAGTTTAAAAGTATTTTGTAAGGTGTTCCAAGACGATGGGGCAGAGTACATAAAAGCCCTTTTTACCAAATTCAGTTCAGACATTTGGAACAGTTAGCAGGATGAAGTCCAGCGAGCGAACGAAGAGAGCACCCACCACATTTCTGAACAATAAAAATACCCCCCAAAAAAGGTAGTAAACCCAAAATGGCTTTGTAAATAAAAGTATACCAGCGCCGGAGCCTACGAGTGACAAGAGAAGGCCAGCCAACCCTGGTATACAAAATGCAGTGGTGCATAAGGGTTTTGCAGTTTAAAATAGTGAAAAGTAAGTGAGAACAAAATAACCACAGACAACTAAATTACCGTCAAACACATGGTTTATTAGAAAACACACGGTAATAATGGGGGGGGAGCAGGAAAAGGGGCTGAGCTGGACCCAAGGAAAGAAATAATAAGTATTCAAAAACACCCCTAAACTAGACTAGCCTATTTCAACAACAGCTAACTAACCAAAAATACAGTGGGTGGTGCACCCAGTTCTAACTAGTGTTTTTAACAAAGTTTACCTACGGGTAGTGTATGCCCATGGGCGACTTGTCTTGGTTCCCCCTTTTCCCCACCAGCAAACAAACACCATAACCAAAAACAATACTCACAGGTGAGGACAAAGTGATATGGAGGCGCTCAAACAAAAGAGAGCTCAATACATACGAGATAAAGACATAGTAGGCACACGTGAACCATAGAGCTCTACAGACATATGGCATTTACAGAGAGTGAGCTCTAGAGAAAACTGACAGGGTTTTTAAACCAAGGGAAAGGAACTGTGATTGGGTAGAAAACAGGAGGAGGTGTGTTTTCTGATTGATGATTGATTGGTGACTGATTGGGGAGTGATGATTGCCACCTGTGGCAGGGGAGAAGGAGAGAAAAGAAATACACACACACACACACAGGATACACACAGGATACTTGTATCCGTAACAGTAAATAACAGTATCATTAGCATAAAAATGAAGTTGTGCATTTTGGACATTTTTGTCTAAATCATTTATATAAATAATGAATAAGAGAGGACCAAGTACGGAGCCTTGGGGCACACCATTAAAGACGGACAATTTAACAGACATAAGCCCATCAAATTGAGTGCACTGAGTTCTATCAGACAGATAGTTAGTAAACCATGCAACTGCATGCTCCGAAAGACCAACACTCGACAATCTCTGCCTTAGTATAGCATGATCAACTGTTTCAAAAGTGCTGTTTTTTGTCAAGGGCTTCAGTGATATCATTTAAAACCTTCATGGCTGCTGTAATTATGTTATGCTTCTTTCTGAAGCCTGATTGGTACATTGATCAAATAGAGTTAGTAAATAAAAACTATTTTAGCTGTTCACTTACAAGGGTTTCAAGTATTTTCACCAGGTGACAACTTTGAGATTGGCCTATAATTATTTAAAAGAGTTGGATCTCCCCCTTTTAAAAGTGGTAGGACAAATGCTGATTTCCAGACCTTTGGAATGTCATTACATTCCAGGGTTAGATTGAACAGATATGTAAGTGGTTCAGCTATGAAATCAGCTGCCAGATTTAAAAAGCAGGGATCAAAAAGATCAGGACCTGCAGGCTTTCTCTGATCTAAGGATTTCAGGGCTTTATGTACCACCTGCACTGAGAATGGCAAAAAGCTAAAAGTTTGACCAGCTCTCACTGGTTCATCCACACAGGGTTGTACAGAGACAGAGGACACTGAATCAAACAGCCTACCAGATGATACAAAGTGCTCATTGAAACAATTCAGCATTTCAATTTTGTCATATATAGCAACAGAGTCCTTAAAAACACATGACGGTAATTGATTAGCATTACTGTTACCAGACATAGACTTAATAGCCTTCCAAAACTTTCTAGGGTCATTCAGGTTATCAGTGGTAACAGACATAAAATATTCAGACTTGGCCTTCCTGAGAAGAAAATAACACTTGTTTCATAACTGCCTAAAAAATAAGCCAATCAGCATCAGAACATGATTTCCTTGCTTTAGCCCAGGCTAGATTACGGTTGTGAATAATACAAGACAGCTCAGAAGAAAACCATGGATTATCCCGCCCTTTAACCCTGAACCTGCGGAATAGGGCATGTTTGTTAACTATTTGGAAAAAAACATAATGAAGGAATTTCCAGGCAGTTTCCACATCAGGGATAAGCTCAATCTTGCTCCAGTCAAAATAAAAGCAAATCATGAAAGAAAGCCTGCTCACTAAAACACTTCAAATTTCTCTTACGAATAAAACGTGGGTTTTAGATTTGTTATTGTGTAGTTATTGTCAAGAGGTGAGTGTAGCTGGTGCATCGAAGTCAGGCGCAGGAGAGCAAAGATGAGTGGACAAAGCACTTTACTAAGGCAATCATTTGCACAGAACGCAACAGTGTCACAAAACAAATGCCCAACTATCCAGTTGAGAAAACAAGACAAAACAAATGGAAAATGCAATGGCTTGAAGACCGGTGACGTCGACCGCCGAACAAGGAGAGGGACCGACTTTGGCGGAAGTCGTGACAGGACCGACCTGGAGTGTGAGGTGCAGGGAAGTCGTGACAGTTGTACTATTCCAACACTTTTTTAGAGTGGGCATTTCTGATAGGGCAGCCCCTACCAAATTACTGACACCCAAATAGGGGAGCCATGCCTTTCATTAACTAGCAGAAAACAAATAATTCAGTCGACGTTCATACCGGTCATAGATTATGGTGATATTGTCTATATGAATGCAGCTGCCACTGTATTAAAGTCGTTGGACACTGTTTATCATAGCGCACTGCACTTTATGAAGGACGACCGTCTCACATTGAATGACGCTGGAGAGATGAAGCAGGTACGGGGAGGTAAACATTTAATAAATAACAGACATGAAACGAGACAAGAACAGCATCAGGAACTAATACTTAAGACAAAAAAAACAATCAATGCAGCAGCAGGGAACAGAGTAAGGGAACTGACAAATATAGGGGAGGAAAAAAACAGATAAGTATGTCCAGTTGAGGCCAATATCGCTGATGCACGTGACGAGGGAAGGCAGGCGTGCGTAATAATGGATGATGGAGTGGAAGATGAAGGGCAGCCTGGCGCCCTCAAGCATCAGCGGGGAGAAAATCGGGAGCAGGTGTGACAGTACCCCCCCCCCCCTCTTGGGGCGCCACCCGGCGTCCCAACAACCGCCACATGATCATGAGGAAGGTGAGGGATTAGCCCAGAACTACACGGCAGGACCTGGTCAATGACCTGAAGAGAGCTGGGAAAACAGTCTCAAAGAAAACCATTAGTAACACACTACGCCATTATGGATTAAAATACTGCAGCGCACGCAAGGTCCCCCTGCTCAAGCCAGCGCATGTCCAGGCCCGTCTGAAGTTTGCCAATGACCATCTGGATGATCCAGAGGAGGAATTGGAGAAGGTCATGTGGTCTGATGAGACAAAAATAGGGCTTTTTGGTCTAAACTCCACTCGCCGTGTTTGGAGGAAGAAGAAGGATGAGTACAACCCCAAGAACACCATCCCAACCGTGAAGCATGGAGGTGGAAACATCATTCTTTGGGGATGCTTTTCTGCAAAGGGGACAGGAAGACTGCACCATATTGAGGGGAGGATGGATGGGGCCATGAGATCTTGGACAACAACCTCCTTCCCTCAGTAAGAGCATTGAAGATGGGTCGTGGCTCGGTCTTTCAGCAAGACAACGACCCGAAACACAGAGCCAGGGCAACTAAGGAGTGGCTCCGTAAGAAGCATCTCAAGGTCCTGGAGTGGCCTAGCCAGTTTCCAGACCTGAACCCAATAGAAAATCTTTGGAGGGAGCTGAAAGTCCATATTGCCCAGTGACAGCCCCGAAACATGAAGGATCTGGAGAAGGTCTGTATTGAGGAGTGGGCCAAAATCCCTGCTGCAGTGTGTGCAAATCTGGTCAAGAACTACAGGAAACGTATGATCTCTGTAATTGCAAACAAAGGTTTCTGTACCAAATATTAAGTTCTGCTTTTCTGATGTATCAAATACTTATGTCATGCAATAAAATGCTAATTAATTACTTAAAAATCATACAATGTGATTTTCTGGATTTTTGTTTTAGATTTCCGTCTCTCACAGTTGAAGTGTACCTATGATAAAAAATTACAGACCTCTACATACTTTGTAAGTAGGAAAACCTGAAAAATCGGCAGTGTATCAAATACTTGTTCTCCCCACTGTATAATTTTATGCTAAACATTTTGGGACTCTATCAACAATGGACTAATGAAACAAATACCAAAATATAGTTTTCATAGCATCAAAACACTCAGTCTTCAAGGCCTCTTAGAGAACAAATTAAAACAAAACAATAAAATACAAAAATCCTTCCAAGTCTTCCACAGTCCATCTTCCTCAACTTTACATCCTTCATCATCATCATCATGGTAATACTGGTTGGGTTCCCCTTCACAGACGTTGCATGCATCAACCAATGGTTGCGTGCCACATCATTGACTGTGCCGTCAGGCACCAGATTGCTTTAACATACTGTGTGATGTGATTAGCTGATAAGTGAAAAACATATCTAGGCATTGTAAGATCTGGAATGCATCAGCAATATCTGTTATGTCTGAGCAGAGGAACACGACCAATATCTCCAGAATGACATTATCATTTGGACTTGTGTCCAAATACTATTTGAAATCGTTCAAATGTGCCTTTAAACAGCTTGGAAAATTCCAGAAACTGATGTCATGGCTTTAGAAGCTTGTGATAGGCTAATTGACATAATTTGAGTCAATTGGAGGTGTACCTGTGGATGTATTTCAAGGCCTACCTTCAAACTCAGTACTTCTCTGCTTGACATCATGGAAAATCAAAAGAAATCAGCCAAGACCTCAGATAAAAAATTGTAGACCTCCACAAGTCTGGTTCATCCTTCGGAGCAATTTCCAGACGCCTGAAGGTACCACGTTCATCTGTACAAACAATAGTATGGAAGTATAAACACCATGGGACCACGCAGCCATCATATCGCTCAGGAAGGAGACGCATTCTGTCTCCTAGAGATGAACATACTTTGGTGCGAAAAGTGCAAATCAATTCCCAGAACAACAGCAAAGGACCTTGTGAAGATGCAAGAGAAAACGGTTACAAAAGTATCAATATCCACAGTAAACGAGTCCTATATCGACAACCTGAAGGGCCGCTCAGCAAGGAAGACGCCACTGCTCCAAAACTGCCATAAAAAGGCTATGGTTTGTAACTGCACATGGGGACAAAGATCGTACTTTTTGGAGAAATGTCCTCTGGTCTGAAGAAACAAAAATTGAACTGTTTGACCATCGTTATGTTATGAGAAAAAAGGGGGAGGCTTGGACACAGTTCAAGTTGTCTGGGTAGCCATTTGATTAGATGTTCAGGAGTCTTATGGCTTGGGGGTAAAAGCTGTTGAGAAGCCTTTTGGTCCTAGAATTGGCGCTCCGGTGCTGCTTACCATGCAGTAGCAGAGAGAACAGTCTATGACTGGGATGGCTGGTGTCTTTGACAATTTTTAGGGCCTTCCTCTGACACCGCCTGGTGTAGAGGTTCTGGATGGCAGGCAGCTTGGCCCCAGTGATGTACTGGGCCATACGCTCTACCCTCTGTAGTGCCTTGCATTCGGAGGATTAGCAGTTGCCGTACCAGGCGTACCAGTGATGCAACCAGTCAGGATGCTCTCAATGTTGCAGCTGTAGAACCTGAGGACCCATGCCAAATCTTTTTAGTTTCCTGCGGGGGAATAGGCTTTGTCGTGCCATCTTCACGACTGTCTTGGTGTGGTTGGACCATTGTAGTTTGTGGGTGATGTGGACACCAAGGAACTTGAAACTCTCAACCTGCTCCACTACAGCCCGTCGATGAGAATGGGGGCGTTCTTGGTCCTCCTTTTCCTGTAGTCCTAGTCTTGATCACGTTGAGGGATAGGTTGTTGTTCTGGCACCACCCGGCCAGGTCTCTGACCTCCTCCACATAGGCGTTCTCGTCGTTGTCTGTGATCAGGCCCACCATTGTTGCGTGGTCTGCAAACTTAATGATGGTGTTGGAATAGACCTGCCAGTTGGTCAGCACATGCCGGGAGCACACGTCCTGGTAATCCGTCTGGCCCAGCGACCTTGTGGGTTTTGACCTGTTTTAAGGTCTTACTCACGTCAGCTATGGAGAGCGGGATCACACAGTCGTACGGAACAGCTGATGCTCTCATGCATGCCTCACTGTTGATTGCCTGGAAGCGAGCATTGAAGTGATTTAGCTTGTCTGGTAAGCTCGTGTCACTGGGCAGCTCGCGGCTGTGCTTCTCTTTGTAGTCTGTAATAGTTTGCAGGCTCTACTACATCCGACGAGCGTCGGAGCCGGTGTAGTACTATTCAATCTTAGTCCTGTATTGGCGCTTTGCCTGTTTGATGGTTCGTCTGTGGGCATAGCAGGAGTTCTTATAAGCTTCCAGGTTAGAGTCCCGCACCTTGAAAGCGGCAGCTCTACCCTTTAGCTGAGTGCAGATGTTGCCTGTAATCCATGGCTTCTGTTTGGGGTATGTAAAGTCGTTGTCACAGTCTGTGGCGTTGCCATCATCATAATTGTCCTGATTTGGGGAAAGCTAAATAAATGTACTCTTACTGCTCCTACTGCAGGATTACCCTTATTACCGTAACTTATATTAATATTAAGTAAACTATGTGAAAACTGTTGATTTCAGGATGTGATGATTTCACAGTATTTACATAGCGACTCTGAAGATCAAATGTGTACATATTTGTTGGATTGTTATGTGGTTGATTTATAGGATATGCTATGGTGGGGAAAACGACTAACAATAATAAGAACATTTTTAATGTCGTCTTACTCTCTTTAGGAAGCAGACTGTGAGTTTTGTCAATCGAGCTTTCTCAATCAATGGATAACATTTTCACTGCTACTGCAACAATTCATCTTGTGCTAAAAGCAGTGCACAAAGACAGTAGCAACATCAAACACCTTTAGTAAAGACCGACATGCATAACTAGCTGGCCAGCTTGTAAGTAAAATAGTCTAGCAGCATCCATAAGAATGAATCATTTTCCATCATCCAACTTCTCCCTTTTATAATAGAATATGTCAGTGCTAGCCACACTCTACCATCTCCACCATTTTCAAAGTGATGGAGTTTGGCTATAGCACTAACCACACTCCATTATCTCCACTAAATTCAAAGTGATCAAGTGTGTGTGTGTGTGTGTAAATACAGTGGTGTAAAGTACTTAAAGTAAGAATACTTTGTAGTATTATACTAAGTAGTTTTTGGGTGGGTATCTGTACTTTACTATTTATATTTTTGACCACTTTTACTTTTACTCCACTACATTCCTAAAGAAATATTATTTTACTCCATACATTCCTAAAGAAATTGTATTTTACTCCACTACATTCCTAAATAAATATTATTTTACTCCACTACATTCCTAAATAAATATTATTTTACTCCACTACATTCCTAAAGAAATATTATTTTACTCCATACATTCCTAAAGAAATTGTATTTTACTCCACTACATTCCTAAAGAAATATTATTTTACTCCACTACATTCCTAAAGAAATATTATTTTACTCCATTACATTCCTAAAGAAATATTATTTTACTCCATACATTCCTAAAGAAATTGTATTTTACTCCACTACATTCCTAAAGAAATATTATTTTACTCCACTACATTCCTAAAGAAATATTATTTTACTCCACTACATTCCTAAAGAAATATTATTTTACTCCACTACATTCCTAAAGAAATGTTATTTTACTCCATACATTTTCCCTGACACCCGAAAGTACTCGTTACATTTTGAATGCTCATCTAGGCTAATTCATGCACCTATCAATATAACGTGTTGTTACCCCTACTGCCTTCCAACTGGCTGACTTAATAAACAAGCATTTCGCTACACTCGCATTAACATCTGCTAACCATGTGTATGTGACAAATAAAATTTGATTTGATTTGATAAACACAAATACTCGGTTTTTAAATTATGTCTAAGTGTTGGAGTGTGTCCTTATCTGTCCATAATGTTAAACTATATATACATTTGTCCCGGATGATTTGCTTAATTTCAGGAATTTGATGTATAGCATTTACTTTCACTTCTTCCTTTTACTATGACTGTTGAGTTTTGTACACTTTTTCTCAAGTAGTATTTAACTGGATGAGACCAGCCTCCACCTGTGGACCTCCCCATGAACCCCATGCCAGAGAGTGTATATGCTACGGTGGGGAAAACTACTAACAGATAATAAATCAGGAATTTGAACATCTTCCTCTCTTTAGGAAGCTAACTTTGGGGGACCTCAGCGAGCTTTGTCGATCAATAGATGAAATGTTCACTTCTGCATAGCTTCTGCAACAATGAATCTTGTGCTAACGGCATTAAAAACCTTTAGTAAAGACCGACATGCACAACTAACTCCCCAGCTTGTAAGTATGGTCATTCAGTCTGTCATGGAAAGAGCAGGTGTCCTTGATGTTTTGACCATTGAAGTGTATGGTCTTGTGGGTGTGCATTTAAACTCAGAAAAAAAAAAGAATCGTCCCTTTTTCAGGACCCTGTCTTTCAAAGATCATTCGTAAAATCCAAATAACTTCACAGATCTTCATTGTTTCCTATGCTTGTTCAATAAACATGTACCTGTGGAACGGTCGTTAAGACAGTAACAGCTTACAGACGGTAGGCAATTAACGGCACAGTTATGAAAACTTAGGACACTAAAGAGGCCTTTCTACTGACTCTGAAAAACACCAAAAGAAAGATGCCCAGGGCCCCTGCTCATATGCGTGATCGTGCCTTAGTCATGCTGCAAGGAGGCATGAGGACTGCAGTTGTGGCCAGGGCAATAAATTGCAATGTCCGTACTGTGAGACGCCTAAGATAGCGCTACAGGGAGACAGGACGGACAGCTGATCGTCCTCGCAGTGGCAGACCACGTGTAACAACACCTGCACAGGATCGATACATCCCAACATCACACCTGCGGGACAGGTACAGGATGGCAACAACAACTGTCCGGGTTACACCAGGAATGCACAATCCCTCCATCAGTGCTCAGACTGTCCAAATTAGGCTGAGAGAGGCTGGACTGATGGCTTGTAAGCCTGTAGTAAGGCTGTTCCTCACCAGACATCACCGGCACCAAAGTTTCCTATGGGCACAAACCCACCGTCGCTGGACCAGACAGGACTGGCAAAACGTTCTCTTCATGGAGGGTCCGTCGAAGACATCCTCCTCCCTCATGTGGTACCCTTCCTGCAGGCTCATCCTGACATGACCCTCCAGCATGACAATGCCACCAGTCATACTGCTCGTTCTATCCGTGATTTCCTGCAAGACAGGAATGTCAGTGTTCTGCCATGGCCAGCGAAGAGCCCGGATCCCAATCCCATTGAGCACGTTTGGGACCTGTTGGATCGTAGGGTGAGGGCTAGGGCCATTCCCCCCAGACATGTCTGGGAACTTGCAGGTGCCTTGGTGGAAGAGTGGGGAAACATCTCACAGCAAGAACTGGAAAATATTATGCAGTCCATGAGGAGGAGATGCACTGCAGTACTTAATGCAGCTGGTGGCCAAACCAGATACCCTCTACTACTTTTGACCCCCCCCCCCCCCCCTTTGTTCAGGGACAGATAATTCAATTTCTATTAGTTACATGTCTGTGGAACTTGTTCAGTTTATGTCTCAGTTGTTGTGAATCTTGTTATGTTCATACAAATATTTAAATAAATGCAGTTGACAGTGAGAGGACGTTTCTTTTTTTGCTGAGTTTATCTGTCGTCTACATGTGACTCTTAAGACTAAAAGGCTTCATGCATAGCGTTTTACCAATAATAGGTTAATATCCAAAGCCACATCTCGACACATATATCTTCACATTTCTCTCAAGTGCTGACACTCATCCACTCATCTCTTTCAACTCAGTTTACCCGACAGGAAGTTCCTTAACACTAACTTGACTCATGAAAACCATGGTTACCACCAGAGGCAGAAATAGAAGTGTGTGCTTGTAAGAGTCACTGGGGGGGTGTCCCAAATGGCACCCTATTCCCTATGTAGTGCACTACATTTAACCACAACCCGAAGGACCCTGTTCAAAAGTAGGGCACTACATAGGGAATAGGGTGCTATTTGAGTCTAAAGGCTCTCTGGTTTAAGACAGAGTTGTGACCTACAACATAGAATAGACCTAGAACGCATCCTTCTGCTACTGTTGATTCCTCCAATTAGCTCTCCTTGATTACCTAGAAAAATATTATTTCCTATAAATGCAAGCATTTTGCTACACCCGCAATAACATCTGCTAAACGTGTATGTGGCCAATACAAAATGTGCATCCAGCCACAAAAACAAACCGACTAAAGAGACAAAAATCATCCTAAATCATCGTTGTTATTTCACAATCCTACACAATCACATACAATATGAATAGAAAGCATCATTAAAACCTTTCCTTCATTGTTAAAGTGCTGTAAGGTTAAAATCACAACTCTATATTCTATCCAGTAATGAGTGCTACAAAAGTTCCTGAGGTGCCAACGTACTTAATAAAGTGCTGACTGCGCTCCTCTGTATCGACAATAACAGATACATCTGTGCAGACAACGCAGACTGACACATATGCACAGCAACTTAAAATAGCATGTTCTCCTGTCTTCTTCATTTCCAGTCAAAGGCCAGTGCTTTAGCTAGCATATTCTACAGTACATTGGCACATAACAACAATAACAAAATCATCATCGTGAAATCTATAGTGTTACATATGTATATGTTTTTAAAGTGTATGGACAAACAGATGATCCAGAAGAAAGACTAAAGTGCATCCCAAATGGAACCCTATTCCCTATAAAGTGCACTACTTTGACCAGGGCCCATGGAGCTCTATAAAGGGAATTGGATGCCATTTGGGACACAGCAGAAGCATTCAGGGCATTTCCATGGCCTCCTCTGTCCCCAACACACTGAACGCCTTTACATCTCTCTCTACGTACCAATATCATGTAAATTAACAACAAGTAATGAATTCATCATTTGAATAGTTGTAGTAAACGGTAACAGACCCTGCTTAGAATCCAGTATACCCCCGACCTGGGTTCAAATAGTATTTAAAATCTTTCAAATACTTTTGAGCATTCGCTTGAGTCTACCTGAAGTGCTAAATGGGCAGAGTTAACCAATGTCGGGACTATTCTATTGGTTCCATTAAGACAGGAAAGATCAATCAAGCACAGATTAAGTATTTGAGATTATTTCAAATAGTATTTGAACCCATGTCTGCTGTTTGAGTCTGTGTGTAATCTCTCAGACATTGCTGATTCGGACACTGACTCTGACCCTCCCTCACCATCCCTCTCTTCTCTCCATGTAACTCTGCTCCAATCGGATCTTCTATGGATCAGTGTTACCCCACTCCCAACTCCTCCTCCGTTGCCATGGTAATTCTGTGGGCAGGACATTTTGAAGAGGGGCATGGTCTTGGTCTTGGCCACTTTGTCAAAGAAAAGCGATGTCGGCCATGTCTTTCCCTCACGGGGACAGAGAGACCACGGGGGGGAACTCGTACCCCCACAGGACCTGATCAGGCAGGTAGGAGATGTGCACCTGGTAAGTGACAGAGGAGGGCTTCACCGTGGCGCTCATGATCACCAGCAACTCAGTGTGTCCATCCCCAACCTGGGGAGGGAGGGAAAAGAGTGTTTCAGGACAGGAAAAAGCACTGACACACACTTCTAGGGTGCATTCCAACTAGCACTCTATTTCTTATGTAGTACACTACTTTTGACCCTGACCCTAGTTAAAAGTAGTGCACTATAAAGGGAACAGCGCGTAGCCTTGGTAGCCCAGGTCCTGAGCGGGCTGCTGCCGTCTATGATGTGATAGAAGATGAGGGGGGAGGATGAGGAAGGGGCTGTCGCTGGACATGTCCGCCTGGAAGGGAACGTTCCGCTGGTCCAGACGCACCGTCTCCCCCTCCGTATGAGACGTTCAGAGCAGCTTCCCCGTCACATTCACTAGGGGGTCACAGTCGGTGTGCGTCCCAATTGGCTCCCTATTGTCCTCAAGGGGAAATTTGTCTGGGACATGATGAGGTAAATCCCATTTACAGGAGAATGTTTTGCTCGTAGTTGGTTGGTAAGAACCTGATGTCACAATGTAATTGTTGACAAATGACACAAAAAGACTACACTGGCAGTTAAGCACCCACACACACAGTTGAGCAGTTAGTCTCCATCCTCTCACTCAGCAGAGCTCCAAGCACAAACTCCACCAGATTATACAGAATCCCGAACAGGAACCACGCCCCCATGAAGGTAAGGTAAGAATTTCTAATGCCACTGCATATCCAGGAAGGTCGTCCAGAGGTCGCACAGGTACAGGGCCGACCGCCCACTGATGTGCTCATTGAGTATGTTAATGCATCCATCCTTAGACAGAACACGCCTCCTCAGAGTCCCGCCCCCGCCGGGGCACTCTGCAGGGCTGCCTGCCCCCCAATAGGGGCTTTAGAACGTCTGTCTGTGTCTGGAAGTGACACCTTCTGAGGGGAGGAGCTTCGAGAAGAAGGAGTGTAGCAGATGTCATCTGTCAGTAAAACAGGAAGGAAGGAGAGAGACATTAGGCAACGTCGTTGCCACAGCAAAAAGGCATGAAATATTAATGTGTGGACAAGTTTTGAGCATCCTGTAGTAAAGATGTTAGCCAGTTAAACTATTAAAGATTACAACATCAGACCACACAAGAGCAACAAAAGTGCATTGCAATGCATTGCCATTTAGAAGGTTGAAGTTAGAAGTTAGGGACCGGGTTGGCTCTGCATGTCACTCATGATAAAACGAGACTAGAGCTTTAATGGTCAAACACAAAGGGAGGCCTTCAAGCTAAACCAGGTGTGTGTCAGTGGAGGCTGCTGAGAGGAAGACGGCTCATAATAATGCCTGAAATGGAGTCAGTGGAATGGTATCTAAAACATCAAAGACCTGGTTTCCATGCAGTTGATACCACTCCATTGACTCCATTCCAGCCATTATTATGAACCGTCCTCCCATCAGCATCCACCACTTTGTGCGTCCCAAATGGCACCCTATGCACTCTAGGCCCTGGTCAAAAGTAGGGCACTAGATAGGGAATTGGGTGTCATTTGGGACAAAGACAAAGAGTCCTGCACACTGACACTCTGACTTGCTTCCACAAAGCATGTTGACCAGAAGTTGGGCAAGGAGAAGCGGAAGAGAAGATGATGAAACAATTAGAAATCTGAAATTAAAGGGATTCTGGACCAATTAAATGAAGGGAAATTCTCTGCTAAAACATTGAGTTTATTTAGAATATTTTTTTTTTTTTACGACACGACTTCACTGCTGATTCCAACAAGAAGGACTTTCAGTGGACAAAGAGTGAACTTCTATCTAGAAACAGGATATGGTGATAAGAGTTAGCAAGGAAGGCCAACATTCACTTACTGGTTTCCCTGCACTTTTCAAACGTTCCCTTCTTGAACTGAAGAGGGGATTCCTCAACTCATAGAAGGCAGTTTAATAAAATGTTTTCTTCTTTATTGTTAAAACCAACCTGTTTAACATGGCCCATAACCTTCCTCTGGGTTTTACAGATATAAAAATGAAGGTTTTTATTGGCCTTCACTTTAATGCTGCTCTTTATCTTATTCTGAATGTGTTTTTTAACACACTGTATTTCCCAATATGTGTATAATTGATGTTACCAGGCAGGGACTGTAGTCTGCTGCAATAGTATAGTAATAAGGCCGCTGACTAAACACACAATGTTCTTTCCTCTACATATAACTTAAACTAATGCACATACACACGACATAGAACACAACACACACACACAAAGTGAGGTAAAAAGTAAACACAGAAATTGCTCCACTACAATGCAGTGTTCTAATGAGTGTTCAATTACACATCTCTGGTAACTCTGCAACTCTTTCATAATTACAATGATAGTATTGAAAATGTTCTCCGTGTCCCTGTCTTCACTCTCTCCCTCACTCTCACACACACTGTCACGGTTCTCTTGTGGTGAAGGAGAGGCGGACCAAAACGCAGCGTGGTGGTTATTCATGTTTCTTTAATTAAGACACTATACATGAATAAACTAACGAAAACAATAAATGTGAGAACTCAAAACAGCCCTATCTGGTGCAAAACACAAAGACAGGAACAATCACCCACAAACACACAGTGAAACCCAGGCTACCTAAATATGGTTCCCAATCAGAGACAATGACTAACACCTGCCTCTGATTGAGAACCATATCAGGCCAGACATAGAAATAGACAAACTAGACAATGAAACATAGAATGCCCACTCAGCTCACACCCTGACCAACCAAAACATAGAAATATACAAAGTAAACTATGGTCAGGGTGTGACAGTACCCCCCCCCCCCCCCCCAAGGTGCGGACTCCGGCCGCAAAACCTGAACCTATAGGGGAGGGTCTGGGTGGGCATCTGTCCGTGGTGGCGGCTCTGGTGCTGGACGTGGCCCCCACTTCACGTAGTCTTCCCCCACCTTGTCCTCTTCCGTGGCCTCCTCACCATGGCAACTCTTCTCAATGGACAGAGGGGCGGCCGCTCGGGACAGAGGGGCGGCAGCTCGGGACCGAGGGGCGGAAGCTCTGGACAGAGGGGCAGCTGCTCGGGACAGAGGGACGGCTGCTCGGGACAGAGGGACGGCTGCTCCTGGCTGACTGGCGGCCCCTGGCTGACTGGCGGCCCCTGGCTGACTGGCAGATCTGGAAGAGTCTGGTTGACTGGCAGATCTGGAAGAGTCTGGTTGACTGGCAGAACTGGAAGAGTCTGGCTGACTGGCAGATCTGGAAGAGTCTGGCTGACTGGCAGATCTGGAAGAGTCTGGCTGACTGGCAGATCTGGAAGAGTCTGGCTGACTGGCAGATCTGGAAGAGTCTGGCTGACTGGCAGATCTGGAAGAGTCTGGCTGACTGGCAGATCTGGAAGAGTCTGGTTGACTGGCAGATCTGGAAGAGTCTGGCTGACTGGCAGATCTGGAAGAGTCTGGCTGACTGGCAGTTCTGGCTGCTCCATGCTGACTGGCTGCTCTGGCTGCTCCATGCTGACTGGCTGCTCCATGCTGACTGGCAGCTCTGGCTGCTCCATGCAGATTGGCAGCTCTGGTGGCTCCTTGCAGACTGCCAGCTCTGGTGGCTCCTTGCAGACTGGCAGCTCCTTGCGGACTGGCAGCTCTATGCAGACTGGCAGCTCCTTGCAGACTGGCAGCTCTATGCACACTGGCAGCTCTATGCACACTGGCAGCTCTATGCACACTGGCAGCTCTATGCACACTGGCGGCTCTATGCACACTGGCGGCTCTATGCACACTGGCGGCTCTATGCACACTGGCGGCTCTATGCACACTGGCGGCTCTATGCACACTGGCGGCTCTATGCACACTGGCGGCTCTATGCACACTGGCGGCTCTATGCACACTGGCGGCTCTATGCACACTGGCGGCTCTGAACAGGCGGGAGACTCCGGCAGCGCTGTAGAGGAGGAAGGCTCTAACAGCGCTAGACAGGCGGGAGACTCCGACAGCGCTGGAGAGGAGGAAGTCTCTGGCAGCGCTGGACAGGCGAGGCGCACTGTAGGCCTGATGCGTGGTGCTGGCACTGGTGGTACTGGGCCGAGGACACGCACAGGAAGCATGGTGCGGGGAGCTGCTACCGGAGGGCTGGGGTGTGGAGGTGGTACTGGAAAGACCGGACCGTGCAGGCGCACTGGAGCTCTTGAGCACCGAGCCTGCCCAACCTTACCTGGTTGAATGCTCTCGGTCGCCCTGCCAGTGCGGCGAGGTGGAATAGCCCGCACTGGGCTATGCAGGCAAACCGGAGACACCGAGCGCAAGGCTGGTGCCATGTAAGCCGGTCCAAGGAGACGCACTGGGGACCAGATGCGTAGAGCCGGCTTCATGGCACTTGGCTCGACGCTCACTCTAGCCCGGCCGATACTCGGAGCTGGAATGTACCGCACCGGGCTATGCCCGAAAACAATAAATGTGAGAACTCAAAACAGCCCTATCTGGTGCAAAACACAAAGACAGGAACAATCACCCACAAACACACAGTGAAACCCAGGCTACCTAAATATGGTTCCCAATCAGAGACAATGACTAACACCTGCCTCTGATTGAGAACCATATCAGGCCAGACATAGAAATAGACAAACTAGACAATGAAACATAGAATGCCCACTCAGCTCACACCCTGACCAACCAAAACATAGAAATATACAAAGTAAACTATGGTCAGGGTGTGACACACACGCTCTCTCTTTCTCGTCCTCCCGTTCTGTCTGAATGTGCGCAAACCATCTACGCAAACCATCAAGATAACAGATTGTTAATAAAGAAGTGTAAACGTAACCGACCAGTACCTTTCCAGTAGGATGTATTCCGTCTCCATGACAACACATCTACTCTTGTACTGTGGTATTATCACAGTAATATCAACTGAATCAAAACTTTTCTCCCTCTAAACTACAAAGGTGTGTTGCATGTTTCTCTCTCTCTCCTTCTCCTTCTCCATCCTATCCCCATCACCTTCTTCAAAACAGTTTTTAATTGCATATCTGAAGAAGTGCATGATATTGTTAATCCCTCCCTGTTCACAGACTCTTTCCCCACCTGACTAAAAACTGCTATGGTGAAACACCTTCTGAAGAAGAATTTGCATGATTCTTCAGTTATCGGCTAATCTCCGGCATTCAATTCTTAAGCAAAATTCTGGAGAAATTGGTGTTCAAATTGATTTTTTTTTAAGTGCTAACAGTATTTTTGAAAAATTCCAACTCTGAGAAAATTCACCTCACATGTGGCGTTCCACGAGGTTCGATTTTATATAGAGTCCCACACCTTGAAAGCGGCAGCTCTACCCTTTAGCTCAGTGCAAATGTTTCCTGTAATCCATGGCTTCTGGTTGGGATATGTACGTACAGTCACTGTGGGGACGACGTCCTCGATGCACTTATTGATAAAGCCAGTGACTGATGTGGTTTATTCCTCAATGTCATCAGAAGAATCCCGGAACATGTTCCAGTCTGTGCTAGCAAAACAGTCCTGTAGTTTAGCATCTGCTTCATCTGACCACTTTTTTATAGACCAAGTCACTGGTGCTTCCTGCTTTAATTTTTGCTTGTAAGCAGGAATTAGAAGGATAGAGTTGTGGTCGGATTTACCAAATGGAGGGCGAGGGAGAGCTTTGTACACGTCTCTGTGTGTGGAGTAAAGGTGATCTATAATTTTTTTCCCTCTGGTTGCACATTTAACCTTTCTGATCTCCCCATCCCGGATCCGGGTTCGTGAATACAGACTCAAGCTCATTACCATAACGCAACGTTAACTATTCATGAAAATCGCAAATGAAATGAAATAAATATGCTAGCTCTCAAGCTTAGCCTTTTGTTAACAACACTGTCATCTCAGATTTTCAAAATATGCTTCTCAACCATTGCAAAACAAGCATTTGTGTAACAGTATTGATGGCTAACGTAGCATTTAGCATTAACATTCAGCTGGCAACATTTACACAAAAAAACAGAAAAGCATTCAAAAAAATCATTTACCTTTGAAGAACTTCAGATGTTTTCAATGAGGAGACTCTCAGATAGCAAATGTTCAGTTTTTCCTGAAAGATTATTTGTTTAGGACAAATCGCTCCGTTTTCTGCGTCACGTTTAGCTATGAAAAAAACCCTGTATCCAGGATTGTGTAAATCTATCAGCAAGCTCATTAGCATAACACAACGTTAACTATTTATGAAAATCGCAAATGAAATGAAATAAATATGCCATCTCTCAAGCTTAGCCTTTTGTAAACAACACTGTCATCTCAGATTTTCAAAATATGCTTCTCAACCATAGGAAAACAATAATTTGTGTAAAAGTAGCTAGCTAGTTAGCATTTCGCGTTAGCATTTAGCGTTAGCATTAGCGTTAGCATCCAGCACGCAACATTAACAAAAACATAAAAGCCTTCAAATAAAATCATTTACCTTTGAAGAACTTCTGATGTTTTCAATGAGGATACTCTCAGTTAGATAGCAGATGCTCAGTTTTTCCAAAAAGATTCCTTGTGTATTAGAAATAGCTCCGTTTTATACATCACATTTGGCCACCAAAAAAAATCCATAAATTCAGTCCTCAAAACGCAAACTTTTTTCCAAATTAACTCCATAATATCGACTGAAAACATGGCAAACGTTGTTTAGAATCAATCATCAAGGTGTTTTTCACATATCTCTTCATTGATACATCGTTCTTGGACACATGCTTTCTCCCCTGAATCAAATGGTAAAGTGGAAGCAGCTGGCAATTGCGCACCGAATTCGACGCAGGACACCAGGCGGACACTTGGGAAATGTAGTCTCTTATGGTCAATCTTCCAATGATATGCCTACAAATACGTCACAATGCTGCTAAGACCTTGGGCGAACGACAGAAAGTGTAGGCTCATTCGTTGCGCAATCACAGCCATATAAGGAGAGAATGGAAAACAGAGCTTCAGAAATTCTGCTAATTCCTGGGTGATGCATCATCTTGGTTTCGCCTGTAGAATGAGTTCTGGGGCACTTACAGACAAAATCTTTGCAGATTCTGAAACTTCAGAGTGTTTTTTCCAAAACTGTCAATATGAATATGAATATGAATATGCATAGTCGAGCATCTTTTCGTGACAAAATATCGCGCTTAAAACGGGAACGTTTTTTATCCAAAAATGAAATAGCGCCCCTAGAGCTCTAACAGGTTAACATGTTGATAGAAATTTGGTAAAATTGATTTAAGTTTCCCTGCATTAAAGTCCCCGGCCACTACGAGTGCCGCCTCTGGGTGAGTGGTTTACTGTTTGCTTATTTCCTTATACAGCTGAGTGAATGCGGTCTAGGTGCCAGCATCTGTCGGTGGTGGTAAATAAACAGCCACGAAAAGTATGGGTGAAAACTCTCTAGGCAAGTAGTGTGGCCTGCAATTTATCACAATATACTCTACTTCAGGCAAGCAAAATCTAGAGACTTCCTTAGATTTCGTGCACCAACTCTTGTTTACAAATATTCACAGTTTTTGATGTCCCATTGGTAGGATATTCATGATCGTACCTTGTCTAATTTATTGTCCAATGATTGCACGTTGGCAAGTAGTATTGACTGTAACGGCAGCTTTCCCAGTGGCCTTCGCCAGGTCCTGACCAGGCATCCGGCTCTTTGTCCTCTGTACCTGCGTCGCTTCCTCTTGCAAATAACCGGGATATCGGTCCTGTGGGGTGTTTGGAGAATGTCTTGTGCGTCGTCTTTGTTGTAGAAGAAATCTTTGTCTAATCCGAGGTGAGTGATCGCTGTCTGTCACGCCCTGGCCATAGAGAGGCTTTTATTCTCTATTTTGGTTAAGCCAGTGTGTGACTAGGGTGGGCATTCTATGTTCTTTTTTCTATGTTTTTGTATTTCTTTGTTTTTGGCCGGGTATGGTTCTCAATCAGGGACAGCTGTCTGTCGTTGTCTCTGATTGGGAACCATACTTAGGTAGCTCTTGCCCACATGGGTTTTGTGGGTAGTTAATTTCTGTATTATTAGTTTCCTTACATAACTGTTTGTTTTCCTCTTTGTTAATTTTTGTTTTAGTGTTCTGATTTTTAATAAAATATCATGAACACGTCTCACGCTGCGCCTTGGTCCAGTCATTCACAGGAAGAGGATCGTTACACTGTCCTGATATCCAGAAGCTCTTTTTTGACATAAGATATGGTTGCAGAAACATTATGTACAAAATCATTTACAAATAACGCGAAAAAAACTGGTTGGGCGCCCATAAAACTGCTGCCATTTATTCCGGGACCATTTTATTTAATAGTGAATGAAGACATTAAAACTATGAAATAACACATATGGAATCATGTTGTAACCAAAAAAGTGTTCAACAAATCAAAATATATGTTATATTTGAGATTCTTCAAAGTAGCCACCCTTTGCCTTGATGACAACTTTGCACACTCTTGGCATTCTCTCAACCAGCTTCATGAGGTAGTCACCTGGAATGCATTTAAATTAACAGGTGTGCCTTGTTAAAAGTTAATTTATGGAATTGCTCTCCTTCTTTATGTGTTTGAGCCAATCAGTTGTGTTGTGACAAGGTAGGGGTGATATATAGAAGATACACCTATTTGGTAACAGACTAAGTCCATATTATGGCAAGAACAGCTCAAATAAGCAAAGAGAAACACCAATCCATCTTTACTTTAAGTTTCTTCAAGTGCAGTTGCAAAAATCATCAAGCGCTATGATGAAACTGGCTCTCATGAGGACCACCACAGGAAATGATAAGTTCATTAGAGTTACCAGCCTCAGAAATTGCAGCCCAAATAAATGCTTCACAGATTTGAATTAACAGACACACCTTAACATCAACTATTCAGAGAAGACTGCGTGAATCAGGCCTTCGTGGTCAAATTGCTGCAAAGAAATCACTACTAGAGGACACCGAAAATAAGAAGAGACTTTCTTGGGCCAAGAAACACGAGCAATGGACATTAGACCGATGGAAATCTGTCCTTTCGGTTTGATGAGTCCAAATTTGAGATTTTTGGTTCCAACCGCGGTGTCTTTGTGAGACGCAGAGTAGGTGAATGGATGATCTCTGCATGTGTAGTTCCCACCGTGAAGCATGGAGGAGGAGGTGTGATGGTGTGGGGGTGCTTTGCTGGTGACACTGTCTGTGATTTATTTAGACTTCAAGGCACACTTAACCAGCATGGCTACCACAGCATTCCGCAGTGATCCCATCTGGTTTGCGTTTAGTGGGACAATCATTTGTTTTTCAACAGGACAATGACCCAACACACCTCCAGGCTGTGTAAGGGCTATTTGATCAAGGAGAGTGATGGAGTGCTGCATCAGATGACCTGGCCTTCACAATCACCCGACCTCAACCCAATTGAGATGGTTTGGGATGACATGGACCGCAGAGTGAAGGAAAAGCAGCCAACAAGTGCTCAGCATATGTGGGAACATGTGCTCAGCATATGTGGAAAGATGGTTGAGAGCATGCCAAGAGTGTGCAAAGCTGTCATCAAGGCAAAGGGTGGCTACCTTAAAGAATCTCAAATATAAAAGATATTTAGATTTTACTTAACAATTTTTGGTTACTACATGATTCCATATGTGTTATTTCATAGTTTTGATGTCTTCACTATTCTACAATATAGAAAATAGTAAAAATAAAGAAAAAACATTGAATGAGTAGTTGTGTCCAAACTTTTGACTGGTACTCTAGGTTTTTGTTGTAAAAGTGCACTAACTAAGATATAGCTTTTTCTTCCACTCTGTAAAGTGCACTACATTTGGGCGTGCCCATTAGTGCCCTCAATGCCCCTTTATTCTCCGGCAAGAGCGTCTGAACACAGTGTCCTGCTGGAGGGAAACACATCAAGAGAAACGTCTGTGAAGGGAATACAGCTTCTCTTCTGGCCTGCGTCCCAAATGGCACCCTTTTCCCTATACAGTGAGCGCCCATAGGGATCTTATCCAAAGTAGTGCACTAAATAGGGAATAGGATGCCATTTGTGAGTCAGACCCTGGCTTATGAATGAGAGGGTGACCCAGCGTTTCTCGAATGAAAGACAGAATGAATAAGATGCAGGGGAAAATGTGAATACAATGGACAGGAAGGGCTACTGGCCAGATAAAAAAGGACACACACACACACACATACATACACACACGCACACAAATATAGACACACACACACACACAAATCTAGACACACACACACACAAACACACACAAATATAGACACACACACACACACACACACACACACACAAATATAGACACACACACACACACACACACACAAATATAGACACACACACGCACACACAAATATAGACACACACACACACACACGCGCACACACACACACACACACACACACACACACACACACACACACACACACACACACACACACACACACACACACACACACACACACACACACACACACATACACACACACACACACACACCAGAGTGTAGAGTGTTACCTCATCTTTATTAATCTGTTGGCTCTCTCCAGTCTTTTGATGCCATTTCCTATTCTGTCATCTGCATTAGCATTCACTTCCTCAGCACACTCTGTTTACGTTCCAAATGGCACCCTATTCCCTATATAGTGCAGGGCCCTGGTCAAAAGTAGTGCACTACGTAGGGAATAGGGTGCCATTTGGAGTGCTGGCTCTTTCCTCTCTGCTCCTTCGTCCAGTCTGGTTTCACAAGTTATTTCTAGTATTTCTAGTCTTGTATTCTTCACATACACAGTTTACAGCTGGTATAAAAAGTGCAGTGAAATGCGAATGTACTAGCCTACATAGATACAGTGCTGGGAATCAAACATACATACATACATACATACATAGATACAGTGCTGGGAATCAAACCCACTGTCTTGTTGTTACAAGTGCAATGCTCTACCAACTGAGCTAGAAAGGACGGACACACAACAGAAGTGTCAGTGTAAGTAATGAGCTACAATACAACTCACAGTTCACCATTTGGCCAGTAGAAGGCGCCAGATGCCTACTCCTCCTCTCACGTTAGTTAACGCAAGGATGCAGGCTGATGTAAGAACCAGTTGGGTCGGTACCACTCCTGGACCACCCAAGTCAAGCTATTAGGCAGTTTAGGTCAGTCTTTGTACCTGGCACCCTATTCCTTATATATTGCACTATGTTTGACCAGATCTCTATGGGCCCTGGTCAAAAGTAGTTCAATATAAGAGAAGGCCAAGAGGGTGCCATTTGGCCAGAATTGCCATTTGGCCAGTCTTTCTCTGTGCATAACTTATTTGAACCAGTGACAGATTTGGCTGACAAGCCAATGTAAACACAGCTAAAAGGCAACTGATCTGAATACCAAATAGCAGTTACATAACACTAGGCTATGTAGGCTACATACCAGAACACATTCAGCTCTGTTCTATTCAACCAGGTCAGCTACTGAATGAACACAAACACACTAACACATATCTGATTTTAAATTCATGTGAAACTTTTGGCCCCCAATGAGTTTTGTGTTTAGGATGACATTGTAAGAGGTAAAACGATGTGAAAGAGGTGTGTACTGTACCCAGGTCAGTAATTATATGGTATACATTGGAACACAATTTTCTTAAAGGGGCAGCGTCCTATTTTGAGATGTAAGAAAATCTTCTCAAAATCAATTTAGAAACAAAAATGTATATAATTAATACAATGCAATTCTAAAGAATGGAGTGAACATCATTTTAATACTTATAATAACCAAATATAGCCCATGAATAGCTGCATATATAGAGAAAACAAGACCCCAATGCATTTAAATAGTACATCATGTCCCGGCCAGTAGAAATTCTGTTCGGGCCAGTAGGTTTTGGATCAACTGGCCCGATCGAGCCAAAAAAGTTCACGTTGGACCCTATCAAAGCCTACGAATAGGACCCAGAGTTTTACCTGACCAGGTCACGAGATTTGTAAAAACTCCAGACCCCAGAAAAGACACACAAATTTTGACACACCACTTTTGAACCTGTGCTGCCACGTCTGTCTGTCTGTCTGTCTGTCTGTCTGTCTGTCTGTCCGTTGTCTGTCTGTCTGTCTGTCTGTCTGTCTGTCTGTCTGTCTGTCTGTCCGTCCGTCCGTCCATCCGTATGTCCGTCCGTCCGTCCGTCCATCTGTCTGTCTGTCGGTCTGTCTGTCTTTGTGTGGTGAAGGTCAGGTTGGGTCTGTATTATGCATTTGGGAGGTGCATAATAACATACCTTATGTAGCCTAGTTGTAATATGTTTAGTCTATGTTTATTGATACGTTTATTGATTAAAAAGATGGCGTGCAATCTGTTTCCAATTAAATTTTATTGGTCACATACACGTGTTTAGCAGATGTTATTGCAGGTGTAGTGAAATGCTTGTGCTTCTAGTTCCGACAGTCCAGTAATATCTAAAAAGTAATATCTAACAATTTCACAACATATACCCAATAGACACAAATCTAAAGTAAAGGAATAGAATTAATAATATATAAATACATGGACGAGCAATAGAGAGGCATAGACTGAGATCAAGTAGATAGTATAGATGACAGTATATATACAGTTGAAGTTGGAAGTTTACATACACTTAAGTTGGAGTCATTAAAACTCGGTTTTCAACCACTCCACAAATTTCTTGTTAACAAACTAGTTTTGGCAAGTCGCTTAGGACACCTACTTTGTACATGACACAAGTAATTTTTCCAACAATTGTTTACAGACAGATTATTTCACTTATAAATCATTGTATCACAATTCCAGTGGGTTAGAAGTTTACATACACTAAGTTGACTGTCCCTTTAAACAGCTTGGAATATTCCAGAACATGATGTCATGGCTTTAGAAGCTTCTGATAGGGTAATTGACATCATTTGAGTCAATTGGAGGTGTACCTGTGGATGTATTTCAAGGCCTACCTTCAAACTCAGTGCGTCTTTGCTTGACATCATGGGAAAATCAAAAGAAATCAGCCAAGACCTCAGAAGAAAGATTATAGATCACCACAAGTCTGGTTCATCCTTGGGAATAATTTCCAAATGCCTGAAGGTACCACGTTCATCTGTACAAACAATAGTATGCAAGTATAAATACCATGGGACCACGCAGCCGTCATACCGCTAAGGAAGGAGATGCGTTCTGTCTCCTAGAGATGAACGTACTTTGGTGCGAAAAGAGCAAATCAATCCCAGAACAACAGCAAAGGACCTTGTGAAGATGCTGGAGGAAACAGGTACAAAAGTATCTAAACGAGTCCTATATGGACATAACCTGAAAGGCCGCTCAGCAAGGAAGAAGCCACTGCTCCAAAACCGCCATAAAAACGCCAGACTACAGTTTGCTCCTGCACATGGGGACAAAGATAGTACTTTTTGGAGAAATGTCCTCTGGTCTGATGATACAAAAATTGAACTGTTTGGCATTAATGACCATCGTTATGTTTGGATGAAAAAGGGGGAGGCTTGCAAGTCGAAGAACACCATCCTAACTGTGAAGCACGGGGGTGGCAGCATCACGTTGTGTGGGTGCTTTGCTGCAGGAGGGACTGGTGCACTTCACAAAATAATAGATGTCATCATGAGGAGGGGAAATTATGTGGATATATTGAAGCAACATCTCAAGACATCAGTCAGGAAGTTAAAGCTTGGTCGCAAATGGGTCTTCCAAATGGACAATGACCCCAAGCATACTTCCAAAGTTGTGTCAAAATGGCTTAAAGACAACAAAGTCAAGGTATTGGAGTGGCCATCACAAAGCCCTGACCTCAATCCTTTAGAAAATGTGTGGGCAGAAGCGAAAAAGCTTGTGCGAATAAATAGGCCTACATACCTGACTCAGTTACACCAGCTCTGTCAGGATGAATGGGCCACAATTCACCCAATTTATTGTTGGAAGCTACCCAAAACATTTGACCCAAGTTAAACAATTTAAAGGCAATGCTACCAAATACTAATTGAGTGTATGTAAACTTCTGACCCACTGGGATTGTGATGAAAGAAATAAAAGCTTAAATAAATCATTCTCTCTACTATTATTCTGACATTTCACATTCTTAAAATAAAGTGGTGATCCTAACTGACCTAAGACAGGGAATTTTTACTGGGGTTAAATGTCAGGAATTGTGTAAAACTGAGTTTAAATGTATTTGGCTAAGGCGTATGTAAACTTCTGACTTCAATTGTATGTATGAGATGTGTAATGCAATATATGTAAACATTATTAAAGTGACATTAAAGTGGCCAATGATTTCAAGTCTGTGTATGTAGGCTGCAGCCTCTCTGTGCTTGTGATGACTATTAAACAGTCTGATTGCCTTGAGATAGAAGCTGTATTTCAGTCTCTCGGTCCCAGCTTTGATGCACCTGTACTGACTTCGCCTTCTGGATGATAGAGGGGTGAACAGGCAGTGGCTCGGGTGGTTGTTGTCCTTGATGATCTTTTTGGCCTTCCTGTGACATTGGGTTCTGTAGGTGTCCTGGAGGGCAGATAGTTTGCCCCCGGTGATGCGTTGTGCAGACCGCACCACCCTC